>NC_135808.1:52342530-52642530 GCF_964213995.1 Mustelus asterias | reverse complement strand
AGTCTGGGATTGGACTGTGTACACTGACACCCAGTCTGGGATTAGACTGTGTACACTGACACCCAGTCCCAGGATTAGACTGTGTACACTGACACCCAGTCCAGGATTAGACTGTGTACACTGATACCCAGTCCTGGGATTAGACTGTGTACACTGACACCCAATCCTGGGATTAGACTGTGCACACTGGCACCCAGTCCGGGATTAAACTGTGTACACTGACACCCAGTCCGGGATTAGACTGTGTACACTGATACCCAGTCCTCGGATTAGACTGTGTACACTGACACCCAGTCCTGGGATTAGACTGTGTACACTGGCACCCAGTCCGGGATTAGACTGTGTACACTGATACTCAGTCTGGGATTAGACTGTGTACACTGATACCCAGTCCAGTATTAGACTGTGTACACTGATACCCAGTCTGGGATTAGACTGTGTACACTGACACCCAGTCCGGATTAGACTGTGTACACTGATACCCAGTCCAGGATTAGACTGTGTACACTGACACCCAGTCCGGGATTAGACTGTGTGCACTGATACCCAGTCCTGGGATTAGACTGTGTACACTGACACCCAGTCCTGGGATTAGACTGTGTACACTGATACCCATCCAGGATTAGACTGTGCACACTGGCACCCAGTCCGGGATTGGACTGTGTACACTGATGATCAGTCCGGGATTAGACTGTGTACACTGACACCCAGTCCTGGGATTAGACTGTGTACACTGATACCCAGTCCGGGATTAGACTGTGTACACTGACACCCAGTCCGGGATTAGACTGTGTACACTGACACCCAGTCCTGGGATTAGACTGTGTACACTGATACCCAGTCCTGGAATTAGACTGTGTACACTGATACCCAGTCCTGGGATTAGACTGTGTACACTGATACCCAGTCCTGGGATTAGACTGTGTACACTGACACCCAGTCTGGGATTAGACTGTGTACACTGATACCCAGTCTGGGATTAAACTGTGTACACTGGCACCCAGTCCTGGGATTAGACTGTGTACACTGACACCCAGTCCGGGATTAGACTGTGTACACTGACACCCAGTCCGGGATTAGACTGTGTACACTGACACCCAGTCCTGGGATTAGATTGTGTACACTGATACCCAGTCCAGGATTAGACTGTGTACACTGATACCCAGTCCTGGGATTAGACTGTGTACACTGGCACCCAGTCCGGGATTAGACTGTGTACACTGATACTCAGTCTGGGATTAGACTGTGTACACTGATACCCAGTCTGGGATTAGACTGTGCACACTGATACCCAGTCCTGGGATTAGACTCTGTACACTGATACCCAGTCCTGGGATTAGACTGTGTACACTGATACCCAGTCCTGGGATTAGACTGTGTACACTGGCACCCAGTTCGGGATTAGACTGTGTACACTGATACTCAGTCTGGGATTAGACTGTGTACACTGATACCCAGTCTGGGATTAGACTGTGCACACTGATACCCAGTCCTGGGATTAGACTCTGTACACTGATACCCAGTCCTGGGATTAGACTGTGTACACTGACACCCAGTCCGGGATTCGACTGTGTACACTGACACGCAGTCCGGGATTAGACTGTGCACACTGGCACCCAGTCCGGGATTAGACTGTGTACACTGACACCCAGTCCAGGATTAGACTGTGTACACTGATACCCAGTCCTGGGATTAGACTGTGTACACTGACACCCAGTCCTGGGATTAGACTGTGCACACCGGCACCCAGTCCGGGATTAGACTGTGTACACTGATACCCAGTCCAGGATTACACTGTGTACACTGGCACCCAGTCCTGGGATTAGACTGTGTACACTGACACCCAGTCCGGGATTAGACTGTGTACACTGACACCCAGTCCGGGATTAGACTGTGTACACTGACACCCAGTCCTGGGATTAGACTGTGCACACTGATACCCAGTCCGGGATTAGACTGTGTACACTGATACCCAGTCCTGGGATTAGACTGTGCACACTGATACCCAGTCCAGTATTAGACTGTGTACACTGATACCCAGTCCTGGGATTAGACTGTGCACACTGATACCCAGTCCTGGGATTAGACTGTGTACACTGATACCCAGTCCAGGATTAGACTGTGTACACTGATACCCAGTCCTGGGATTAGACTGTGCACACTGATACCCAGTCCTGGGATTAGACTGTGTACACTGATACCCAGTCCAGTATTAGACTGTGTACACTGATACCCAGTCTGGGATTAGACTGTGTACACTGATACCCAGTCCAGTATTAGACTGTGTACACTGATACCCAGTCTGGGATTAGACTGTGTACACTGACACCCAGTCCGGGATTAGACTGTGTACACTGACACCCAGTCCAGGATTAGACTGTGTACACTGATGATTAGTCCGGGATTAGCCTGTGTACACTGACACCCAGTCTGGGATTAGACTGTGTACACTGACACCCAGTCCAGGATTAGACTGTGTACACTGATACCCAGTCCGGGATTAGACTGTGTACACTGATACCCAGTCCAGGATTAGACTGTGTACACTGATACCCAGTCCTGGGATTAGACTGTGCACACTGATACCCAGTCCTGGGATTAGACTGTGTACACTGATACCCAGTCCAGTATTAGACTGTGTACACTGATACCCAGTCTGGGATTAGACTGTGTACACTGATACCCAGTCCAGTATTAAGACTGTGTACACTGATACCCAGTCTGGGATTAGACTGTGTACACTGACACCCAGTCCGGGATTAGACTGTGTACACTGACACCCAGTCCAGGATTAGACTGTGTACACTGATGATCAGTCCGGGATTAGACTGTGTACACTGACACCCAGTCCAGGATTAGACTGTGTACACTGATGATTAGTCCGGGATTAGACTGTGTACACTGACACCCAGTCTGGGATTAGACTGTGTACACTGACACCCAGTCCAGGATTAGACTGTGTACACTGATGATCAGTCCGGGATTAGACTGTGTACACTGACACCCAGTCCAGGATTAGACTGTGTACACTGACACCCAGTCCGGGATTAGACTGTGTACACTGATACCCAGTCCTGGGATTAGACTGTGTACACTGACACCCAGTCCGGGATTAGACTGTGTACACTGATACCCAGTCCCAGGATTAAACAGTGTATACTGACACCCAGTGCTGAGATTAGACAGTGTATACTGACACCCAGTCCCGGGATTAGACTGTGCATACTGACACCCAGTCTGGGATTAGACTGTGTACACTGACACCCAGTCCTAGGATTACACTGTGTACACTGACACCCAGTCCGGGATTAGACTGTGTATACTGACACCCAGTCCGGGATTAGACAGTGTACACAAGGTTTATAGGTGATTTAATTGAATTGAAGTGTTTCAAGATGATTAAAGGACAGATCGGAACTAACTTCTCTGCTGGGAAGGTACAGAATGAGGCAACACAAATATAACATTCGAGCCAAGAGGTGAAATCAGAAAGCATTTCTTCACACAAAGACTCGGAAAAATCTAGAACTCTCTCCTCCCAATGTTCAATTTTCCAAAATGGGTTATTAGATATTGTTGAGTAAGGAGAAAAAGTGGGTAAATGTTCTTGAGGAGCAGATGGGAGAGCCTACTTCTCTTCCCACTGGCACAGCAGTCTGTGGCTCAGTACTAAACCCTGGAAATCGTCTGAAATTCTCCATACCTCATTCCTCGGTCAGACTCCTGCAGTGAAATCCCTGAATCCCAGTCGCTGTCGCTCTGTGCTGCCCCACAGCCTAGGGGAGAAAGGACACTGAAGTAAAATATTGTTCAACGGTCAGCAACTTGGACCCAGCGTTGGGGAACACAGTGTGAGGAAACTTGCACCATTACAAAAGCAGGGCGCGGCTTCAGAAAACAGAGAGGCCGGACAGTGAAAGACTGGAGGACAAAGACGGGATGGAGAATGGGCTGGCTGGGGGCAGCTCCAAGTTAATGAGGAGAGGTCAACAGTTTGGGGGTGAAACAAGGAATGGAAGTGTACACTTACTGTAAAGAGGTGCGTGAATGCGCACAGCCAGCTGAGAGCTCAATACAGAGAATTAGAAGTCAGTGTGCATCAGGCCCACTTATTCAATGTAAAATGGGCAATATGGGCAACTCAGGTGGATAAGGTGGTTAGGAAGGAATACGGCATGTTTGCCTTCATCGGTCGGGGAATTGAGTATAAAAATCGGCCGGTCATGCTGCAGCTGTGGAGAACCTTAGTTAGGCCTCATTTGGAATATTGTGTACAATTCCGATTGCCACACTACCAGAAGGATGTGGATGCTTTGGAGAGGGTACAGAAGAGGTTTACCAGGATGTTGCCTGGTCTGGAGGGTATTAGCTATGAGGAGAGGTTGGATAAACTCGGTTTGTTCTCACTGGAATGACGGAAGTTGAGGGGGTGACCTGAGAGAGGTCTACAAGATTATGAGTGGCATGGACAGAGGGGAGAATCAGATGCTCTTTCCTAGGGTAGAAAAGTCAAGCACTAAGGGACATAGGTTTAAAGGTACGTGGGGAAAAGTTGAGAGGAGATGTGCCAGGCAAGTTTTTTTTTTTACACAGAGGGTGGTGAATGTCTGGAATGTGCTGCCCGGGAAGGTGGTGGGAGCGGGTACGATAGCGGCATTCAAGGGACAACTAGACGAATACATGAATAGAATAGGAATGGAAGGATACGGACTCCGCAAGTGCACACGGTTTTAGTTTAGGCAGGCATCATGATCGGCGCAGGCTTGGAGGGCCGAAGGGCCTGTTCCTGTGCTGTACTGTTCTTTGTACGGGCTCACAGACCCTCACACCACTGCTGAATTTGTCAGGCCTGGTTGATAGTTGCCCTGTATGTGCAGCTACCTAGGCTGGCCTCAGCTCTGGAAATTCCCTCCTAAACCTCTTCACCTCTCTATCTTCCTCACTTTCTTTAAGATACTCCATGCAGTAAGTATCAACCCCACCGCTTTACAATTCATGGAACAAATCTTAAAAATCAAGAGATTTGCAATAAAAATCATGAGTGCCTACTTTTTATTCGAACGTAAATGAAGCTCGGTTGACTGTTGGCTTATAAATCTCATTAGTGGCTTACTTAATCTCTTTACAAAAGAACTATATTATTGCACCTGAAATGCATGATGAAAAAACCTTTTAAAAGAAATCCCAACTTGTTACCCTCCAAGGTGTGAAAGAAGGACCCCAGTAGAGTCAACATTGAGAAAAACAGCTGCGATCTCATAGGTTGTGTAATGTCCTATTTTAGGGGTTGTGGGTTTTAAACACAAAGAAAAAGATGTGGTTTGCACACATAGATTCAAAATAACAACAGTTGATTTAGTGTGGGAGATGTTACCTATACAGAATAGGAAATTACACTAACCCAAGAGCCTGTGAAACACCCCAGTGACATCACCATCAAATCATGTGACCGCTCTTAAAGCAATCATGCAACCAATTAAATAGAAAACAGGTTGAAACCTACTTCATGTGTCTCAGCTTAATACATTAAAACTACATCAGTCTATGGTGGATAACTTCTAACACTTCTATATTTGAGATATTCAAAAAACGATAGCTGCAGTTAAGTCAATATACAAATAATTGAACACATTATTATCCAGTCCACACCACTCAATAACAATACCTTACACATCACATTGCTCACCACCATAAATATAAAGATTTCAATTATCAGTATCAATGATGAGTTTTAATCATTATTTTCAATAACTTGAAATGATTTAATGCAACAAATGCCTGGATGAGTGCAGCTCCAACAACACTCAACAGCTTGACACCATCCAGGACAAAGCATCCCGCTTGATTGGTTCCCCATCCACCATTTGCTCACTCCACCACTGATACACAGTGGGTACCATCTACAAGATGCATTGCAGCAAGGATTCTTTGACAGCACCTTCCAAACCCATAACCATCTGGAAGGACAAAGGCAACAGATACATGGGACCACCACAACACTGGAGGTTCTCCTCCAACTCACTCACCATCTTGACTAGGAATTATATCATCACTCCTTCACTGTCGCTGGGTCCCAATCCTGGAACGCCCTCCCTAATAGCACCATGGGTGTACCTACACCACTTGGACTGCAGCGGCTCAAGAAGGTGGCCCACCACCACCACCTTCCCAAGAGCAATTAGGGATGGGCAATAATGCTGCTTTAGCCAGCGACACTCACATCACATAAAAGAATGAAAGAATGAGCATGGAGAGTGAGGAGGTTAAAGCTTGCATGGGGAGGGGGGGAAGAAAGGAAGGGAAGGGTGGAGAGGAAGAGAGGGTAGGGAGGAGTGAAGCAGAGTGGAGTGGGATGGGACAGGAGGGATAATTGAGAGGAGTGAGGGAGAAGGGCAAGAGAGGAGAGTAAGGGGAGGGGCTGGAGTGAAAAAGGTCAGAGGAGGGAAAAGGCGAGGGTGGGGAAGAGGAGGGAAAAGAAAATGAAGGTGGGAGGGGAGGGGAAAGGGGACAGAGGAAGGATAGGAGGAGGGGGCAGGAGAGGAGGAAGGGGAGAAAGAGGAGAGGAGAAAGAGGGGAGGTGGAGAGAGAGGGTAAAAGGCAGGACAGGCAAAGAGAAAGGGGGAAGAAAAAGTGAAGGAGAAATTGGAGGGAGGGAAGGAGGAAGGTGTCCTAACTAGTTGGCAAATTGACTCTGATTGGCTGAGGTATGGCCATGGAAAAAGCGATGGCTCATCTATGCATTCATACACAGGGATCCGCACTCTGCAAATAAAAGGAATATGTTCAGGCTTCGCGCCTTTTATGAATAATCTGGGACCTTGAGGAGTCGATAGTTTCTTGTTGCTTTCTCCATGGCACCACCTCAGCCAATCAGAGTTGACTTGCCAGCCAATCAGCACCCTTTTCCCTTGCGTGAATCATTATGATCATTTAAAATTTGGTATTCTTGCATTTGTCCTGATGAATGCAAGATGAGAAACTTTGCCAACATGTTTTCTTTTCAGAAAAATTCAAGCTCTGATCGAGTAAATAAAATTAATAACTAGAGGATATGGGCTAATTGGCAACAATCCACTCAGGATATACAAACTTTCTTTTTGCACAGTGTGTTATTCTGATTGAAACTGCACTGTAGGTAGGGGTGGTGGAAGCAGATTCAATATTGAAGAAATTGTTAAGGGGGAAGAATTTGCTAGGCTTGGGCTGAACGTTTTATCCAGCAGACAAGGGAGGTGTAGCTTCACATTCCCACCAACGTGGAGACTGAGCGTCTGCCAGTTCCTCGGCCCACCAACGAAGATCGGGACTGCCAATAGGACAGCCACCACAATGAGCCTCGGCTGCTGATGGGAGGGCAGTGCAAAGATAAACAGCACAGGGCGTGACACGGGGGGCTCAGCGTGTGCGCCGCTGTCACCTCAGAGTCAGATCATGGACTCAAGTTTCACTCTACAGATTTGAGCGCGTAATCCAGCCCGAGACTCCAGGGCCATTGCGGAAGGAGTTCAGCACCGTCAGAGGTGCCGTCTTTCAGCCAAGTCATTAAACCGAGGCCCGGCCTGCCCTCTCAGGATTCTCACCTGACTAAGTGAAGAGGAGTTCTCCCCGGTAACCTCGTCAATATTTATCCCTCAACAGCTATCAATCTGGTCACTAACTCAGTGCTGTCTATGGGATCTTGCTGTGATCATGTTGGCTGCTTCCTCTCGTGCCCTGCAACAACTCACAAGTGTGTGGAGGCTGTGGAACACTCTGGGATGTCCTGAGGTTTGTAAAAGGTGCTATAGAAATGCAAATCTTTCTTTCAAACAAGGGGAGACCTCTTGTGAGCTGAGTGAATGGATTCAGGGCGGAACTAATTTTTTTGATTCTTTTCATGGGATGTGGGTGTCACTGGTTAGGCCCAGCATTTATTGCCCATCCTTAATTGACCTTGAGAAGGTGGTGGTGAGCTGCCTTCTTGAACCACTGCAGGCCATGTGGCATAGGTACACTCACAGTGCTGTTATGGAGGGAGTTCCAGGATTTTGACCCAGCAACAGTGAAGGAACAGCACTATATTTCCAAATCAGGTTGGTGAGTGACTTGGAGAGGGACCTCCAGGTGGTGGTGCTCCCTGTGCATCTACTGCCCTTGTCCTTTTGGACAGTAAAGGCACGGTAGCACAGTGGTTAGCACTGCTGCTTCACAGCTCCGGGGACCTGGGTTCGATTCGCGGCTTGGGTCACTGTCTATGTGGAGTTTGCACATTCTCCTCGTGCCTGCGTGGGTTTCCTCCAGGTGCTCCGGTTTCCTCCCACAGTCCAAAGATGTGCGGGTTAGGTTGATTGGCCATGCTAAAATTGCTCTTAGATGTGATGTGTAGGTTAGAGGGATTAGTGGGTAAATATGTAGGGATATGGGGGTAGGGCCTGGGTGGGGTTGTGATCGGTGCAGACTCGATGGGCCGAATGGCCTCTTTCTGTACTGTAGGGTTTCTATAATGCTAAAGGTTGTGGGTTTGGAAGGTGCTCTCTAAGGAACCTTGGTGAGTTCCTGCAGTGCATCTTGTAGATGGTTTGCACTGCTGCCACTGTGTGTCAGTGGGAGTGCATGGTGGAGGTAGTGATGGGCTGGTTGCTTTGTCATGGCTGATGTTGAGCCTCTTGAATATTGTTGGAGCTTCACTCATCCAGGGAAATGGAGAGTATTCTACTAATGCCTGGAATCCAGGAGCAATATCTGAACACATTCAGCTCCTTGTAAGGTTAGCTTTGCGGTTTGAACATGGTGTGGAACCCGTTCAATTTTAATATCCATAATCTGCACTATCATGGACTCTCTCTCTCTGGTTTATTTAAGCTGCTGAGGGCCACTAAAAGGCAGCAGCAATATCCACACTAAGTGAAAGGCAGAACATTGCAATAATGGGCCTTCAGTGAAGATGTTGGGTGGGCAATCCCAGGATACGGATTCATACAGAATGAACAAAATGACTGCATGCTAGTAGCACAGTGAAAGTATCGTGTACAAACAAAGCTAATCTATTGAAGGAGCATTGAATGATCGAGACACTTTTAAACACTATTTACCTTGCTTGATACATGTGTTCCCAGATAAGACAGCGTCTAGTAGGTATGGCTGGAATTGGCAGCCAGGTGCTGTGGGTTTCTCCTGGGGCGAACTGTCAGGATCAGAGCTCGGCTGAGGATGAGCAGATCTCAGAGTCCGCTTGAGGATGGAGCGGTTCAGCTCCACTCTATCTGTCAGAGATAACAAACTGGCATTACTGCTGACACTCTCCCAACTGTCTGTCCTCCAAAGGCCCTCCAGATGGCCTAATTTGCCTGCGTTCCATTTCTCTGGAGTCAACTCTCCATATCTGAGGGTGGAAGTGTCGAAGCTGTCAGACCGAGGCAGCTCCTCTGATGGACCAGATCCATGGTCATAATCAGCATTGGGACACACTGGGCTATTGGCCCTCCAAGTTTCCTTCTGGAGAATTTCATTGTCAAAAGTATCCACCTTGTCACGCGACATTGCGCTTTCCGACCCTAGAACTTTCCAGAACCCTTTTGGAGGACTCCAATTCTTTGCATTCGATGTTTGAGGAGGGTTCTCCCCGATTGGACAAGGAGGGTTTTCCGAGTTGGCCTTTCCCGCTGCTCCTCTCGGCACACCCTGTTTGGTACACTTTCTTAAGGTGCTCTTGCCTCCTTTGGGCAGAGCGTCCTCACAGCTAAGGATCCTGTCCGTTAAGTAGGTCCGTTTCTGTAAGGGGGGCTGCAGCTCTCCCTCCTGCCACCTGTCCTTCTGCCCATCTTCCGAAAGGGCACAGTCCCCTGGTTTGCCCAGGTCAAGACAGCCTTGGCTCTCTGACTGTCGGGCAGTGCCTCTGCCCGCTGATGTGTCTGCTTTCCGGAGCCGCTGAGTGGGCTGGAGGGCGGAGACGGTCGGACCCAGTGTCCGATGGCAGGTCACGGGGTGGTTTTTGGAGAACTCCGAGGACAGGTTTGCCTCCGACTCACTGTTTGCCACTCTCTTCCCTTTGCGAGGAGTGGGTCCAACGGTACCTCTTCGGTCATGTGATCTTGGAAACTGCCCATTGGGCGAGACACCGCTCTCTGCCATCTTGATACCCCACAGTCTCTGATAGTGATGAGGCTTGTAATGATTTAAATATATCTGGAAAGAAAACAGATAGAACGTCAGGTACAGGTGAAGAAAAATGTTTCTTGTTTTATTGTTAATACCTGTCAGATTTTATGAACCCTTTACTTGTGATATTTATTAAATGCCTGGAACGGTAGAACCAGAGAACTGAGCTTGTGATTGAAAGGACGTAAGAAACATAGAAAACTACAGCACAAAACAGGCCCTTCGGCCCCACAAGTTGTGCTGAACATATCCCTACCTTTTAGGCCTACCTATAACCCTCCATCCTATTAAGTCCCATGTACTCATCCAGGAGTCTCTTAAAAGACCCTATTGAGTTTGCCTCCACCACCACTGACGGCAGCCGATTCCACTCACCCACCACCCTCTGTGTGAAAAACTTCCCCCTAACATTTCCCCTGTACCTACTCCCCAGCACCTTAAACCTGTGTCCTCTCGTAGCAGCCATTTCAGCCCTGGGAAAAAGCCTCTGAGAGTCCACCCAATCTATGCCTCTCAACATCTTATATACCTCTATTAGGTCTCCTCTCATCCTACGTCTATCCAAGTTTGAAACAAATCTGCAGTTCAACAATAAAATCTCGAGGGAATAGTCAGGTTATTATGGAAGCAGCCGTGGAGAAAGAGAAACAGAGTTCAGGTCAGTAACCTATCATCAGAACCTTTCTAGTCGCAGCTGAAATACTGTGAGCAGTTTTGGTCCCTTGCCTAAGGGAAGGTGTACTGGCATTGGAGGCAGTCCAGAGAAGGTTCACTGGGTTGATCCCGGATATGGAGGGATTTTCTTATGAGGAAAAGTTGAGTAGGTTGGATCTGTTCTCATTGGGGTTTAGAAGAATAAGAGAATACCTTATTGAGACATAGAGGATTCTCAGGGGGCTTGACAGGGTAGATACTGAAAGATTATTTCTCCTTGTGGGCCAGAGGGCACAATCTCAGAGTAAGGGGCCACCCATTTAAGACAGAGAAATGGGGAGGAATTTCTTCTCTCAGAGGGTAGTGAATCTGTGGAATTCATTACCGCAGAGAACTGTAGAGGGTCGTTCAGTACGTTTTTTGATTTGATTTGATTTATTATTGTAATGTATTAACATACAGTGAAAAGTATTGTTTCTTGCGCGCTATACAGACAAAACATACCATTCATAGAGAAGGAAACGAGAGAGTGCAGGATGTAGTGTTACAGTCATAGCTACAGTGTAGAGAAAGATCAATTTAATGCAAGGTAAGTCCATTCAAAAGTCTGACAGCAGCAGGGAAGAAGCTATTCTTGAGTCGGTTGGTACGTGACCTCAGACTTTTGTATCTTTTCCCAAAAGGAAGAAGGTGGAAGAGAGAATGTCCGAGGTGCGTGGGATCCTTAATTATGCTGGCTGCTTTGCCGAGGCAGCGGGAAGTGCCGACAGAGTCAATGGAGGGGAGGCTGGTTTAAGGTTCAAGGCTGAGAGAGACAGATTTTTAAACCAGTAAGGGAATCGGGGTTTAGGGGGATAAGATGGGAAAGTAGAATTGAGAATTATCACATCAGATCAGTCATGATCTCAATGAATGGCTCAACAGACTCGATGGGCGAATGGCCTATTTCTGCTCCTGTGTCTTATGGGCTAAGATTATTAACCTGGAAGATTTCTCTCTTCACCGATGCTGCCAGACCTGCTGAGTATTTCCAGCATTTCAGTTCTGATTTTCGGTGTTTAGCTTTGGTCTGCAGATTTCAGTGAGCAAGATGCCAATCAGATAAAAATACATTCTGTAAATAATATTTTGCGATAAAGCTTATGAGAGATTTGAGAGGACTAGTGCTGGGGATTCCTGTTTAGCAAAGTTACTAGCACAGGGAGCTAACAGCTCCATTTGTGTTGTAGCCTGCTTCTATCAGGATGGCAGACAGTGAACTTGACTGACCCTGGTCTTTTAGCCACTTGGCAATTCCAGTGTAAATAAAGAATTCCTGCTGTTTTGCCGAGAGACAGTGTTAAGTTCATTGGACCAAGCACAGGAAGGGATTTTCTCAATGTTCTGAATCAATAAGCCTGATCTTGATCAGTGTATTTAGGGTTCTGTCATACCCAGTTTTTAGAATCATAGAAACCCTACAGTGCAGAAAGAGGCCATTTGGCCCATCGAGTCTGCACCGACCACAATCCCACCCAAGCCCTATCCCCATATCCCCACATATTTACCCGCTAATCCCTCTAACCTACGCATCCCGGGACACTAAGAGGCAATTTAGCATGGCCAATTAACCTAATCCGCACATCTTTGGACTGTGGCAGGAAACGGGAGCACCCGGAGGAAACCCATGCAGACACGAGGAGAATGTGCAAACTCCACACAGACAGTGACCCAAGCCCGGAATCGAACCCAGGTCCCTGGAGCTGTGAAGCAGCAGTGCTAACCACTGTGCCACCGTGCCGCCCATGGAGGTTCACGGAGGAAGTATTCCCTTTGATATGATAGTGGTGTGTCAGTGGGCAGCATTCTCACCACTGAGTCTGAAAGTTGTGGGTTTAACTCAAACACACAACCTGGGCTAAAGTCCACAGTGCAGCACTGAGGAACTGCCATGCTGCAGGAGCTACTGGCTTCCTGTTTGCAGGACCTAGTTGAGCCCAAATTTACAACAAGATCTTCATTGTCTATAAAGTACTTTTTGGACTTCTTCTAATTGTAAACGCGTCATGGTGGCACAGTGGTTAGCACTGCTGCCTCACAGCGCCAGAGACCTGGGTTCGATTCCGGCCTGGAGTGTGGGAGGAAACTGGAGCACCCGGAGGAAACCCACGCAGACACGGGGAGAATGTGCAAACTCCACACAGACAGTGACCCGAGGCTGGAATTGAACCCTGGTCCCTGGCGCTGTGAGGCAGCAGTGCTAACCACTGTGCCACCGTGCCGCCCCTGTGATACTATGTGCAGTTCTGAGGTTCTCTAATTTGGCCTTTGATACATAGGATCTCTCAACTGATTCTGCCCTTGAGTGTCATTCACTGGCAATCGTATTCCATTCGAGGTCCCACGAGATGGTCGCCATAGGAATGGCATATTCCTGCCGAACCTCCTTAGCTAGGCTCACAGCAGCTTTGGTGGCACAGATTACCCAGAAACTCCTTTATCTGACTCCTTAGATATATACCACTAAATGATCTTGGGGGCTCTGCAAAACTGAAGGAGCAGCAATGAAGTTGTCCAATTGGCAATCTCTGCTTTCCCCCTTTCTTTGGCTTCAGTCCTAGAAATCATAGAAACCTTACAGTACAGAAAGAGGCCATTCGGCCCATCGAGTCTGCACCGACCACAATCCCACCCAGGCCCTACCCCCATATCTACCTACTAATCCCTCCAACCTACGCATCTCAGGACACTAAGGGCATTTTTTAGCATGGCCAATCAACCTAACCCGCACATCTTTGGACTGTGGGAGGAAACCGGAGCACCCGGAGGAAACCCACGCAGACACGAGGAGAATGTGCAAACTCCACACAGACAGTGACTCAAGCCGGGAATCGAACCCAGGTCCCTGGAGCTGTGAAGCAGCAGTGCTAACCACTGTGCTACCGTGCCGCCCTCTTTAAATGTAATCAAACACACACAAATTCCTCATAAAACGTGCCTTTTCTGTTCTCCTCTGTCTACAGCTCTCCTTTTTGTCTGGCCAGAAGGCTTTTTGTCCTCATTGCCTTCCTGTTGCTCTTGCTTCCAGGTCAAGGGTCACAAGGTCATATGAGCCAGTATATCCTATCCAACACAATTCCAATTGATGCAAAAGTCCTTTTCAAACATTCTTAAAACCAGTTACAGATTCCACAGACATTTTAAATAAATTACCAATTTTCCTTACAGTACTATCTGAGTCAAAGGTCATCACAACATTGTATCTTACGGGTGGATGATCCACTGCATCCTGTAAATGTATGTTTCCTTTGGCTTCAACAAAATAACCCACTCTTAGCATTAGGCCCAAATTTGAGCCTCAGTCCTCATTAAAAGTAAAGGTGCAGGTTGTTGTGGCCTGTAACTCCTCCACAGTCAGCTTGGCCTGTTTGAAGAGATGAATTTCAAGCCAGTTGCCTCTCCAAGGTTCGGTGAGGAACGGCCCTTCCTGGCTTCACAGCTAAGATCTATTTAACTTCTGGTGGCAGTTGTCTGGCAAACATTCATGAATCCTAAGCAGAGCAGGCCCAGCTCCTGTAACATTGAATATCGGCGAATGGGCCTGAAAGCAGGGGCTAGGCCCCGGGTAGCACAGTGGTTAGCACTGCTGCCTCACAGCACCAGGGATCCAGGCTTGATTCCCGGCTTGGGTCATTGTCTCTGTAGAGTCTGCATGTTCTCACTATGTCTGCGTGGCTTTCCTCCGGGTGCTCCGGTTTCTTCCCACAGTCCGAAAGGCATGCTGGTTAGGTACATTGACCATGCTAAATTCTTCTGAACAGGTGCCGGTGTGTGGCGGCTTGGGGATTTTCACAGTAACTTCATTGCAGTGTTAATGTAAGCCTACTTGTGACACTAGTAAATAAACTTTGAAACTTAATTTACTCGCGCCTCCATCAGCAATGCTTGAAAAAAATGGCCCAACACAATAATGGTCTGAGTCACACAAGACCCAATTTCTACCTCAAAATGTTTCCATCAAACTGTACCTTAATAATTCTGACATTTTCAATCACCCCCATGCACATCCTTGTCACTCTATCTTTATGACCTCCTCTAACCGAGATCAATAGGTGTTTACATGTTAAAAACATCAAAGGGTGCGGAGATATTGCAGGAACATGGAAATCAGCCACACTTTCATTGAATGGCCTACTCCAGCTCCTGTTTCTTATATAACCATACAACTTCCCACCACTGCCTTGAGCATTCTTCTGACTCTCCTGCGTACCTGCTCCCAGCCTTCACTCCATCAGCAGTTAGACATCAGCCAGAATTCCTTCCCTAAGACCCTTCCACCTTCCACCGTTTTGTTCAGTACATTCCCTGCAAAACCACCTCTTTGAGCACGCGTTTAACCTCTCTGCCCTAACAACCCCGTCTCCAACTTGGTGATGCATTTTATGTATCATTGAGCCTGAGGGGTCCTCCTCAGGATATATTTTGATGTTAAGAGTTAGGCTGAGCAGACATCTCGGTTTTTCATTAAAACATTCCCAAGTTTTTTGAATAGAGGGATATGGTCCCCGGAAGGGTAGGGGGTTTTAGTTCAGACGGGCAACATGGTTGGTGCAGGCTTGGAGGGCTGAAGAGCCTGTTCCTGTGCTGTAATTTTCTTTGTTCATTGTTTTCCTAAAAATAGTTCAAATGTCCCCAATGTCACCCTCTCCCAACCTGTCAGATATAAACTGGGCCTGCGGAGGAAGAAAATCTGTGGGAAATATTGTCCTTGTTCCTGTAAACACTCCTCACGTCACACTGGCCTCCATGTGGTGGGTCTGTGTCCCACGCCCCACCATCCCCTCGACACCTCCAAGGGAGTTGTCACTACCTGGAAGGGTAGGGGGTTTTAGTTCAGATGGGCAGCATGGCCAGTGCGGGCTTGGATGGCTGTAATTTTCTTTGTTCTTTTCCCTTTTGGCACCACAGTGCTGATGACACCTATTAATGATCTCCAGAATAGTGTCTCCAACTCTGACTGGACATCTTTCAGGAGAAATAAGGGGATCAGGGGTTATGGGGAAAAGGTAGGAGAATGGGGATGAGAAAAATATCAGCCATGATTGAATGGTGGAGCAGCCTTGAGTGGCTTAATTCTCCTCCTGTGTCTTATGCCATCACCTTGGCCTCCCACCTTCACCTGCCCCGCCCCCAGACTCCCACCATTGGTCTCCCACCATGTCAATCATCATGGAGCCCCACCTTCCCAAGGCTTTTCAACGCTGTTCCGCGCCTGCCTTTCGAAAATCCGGCCAGCCTAATTAGAGGTGATTTGTAAATGTTGCTGAGGATATATTAGACAGAACGTGATCAGAGATGCACAATGTTTGACTACACACACACACACAAGTCGAGACGAAGGCAGGTGAGCTCTTTATCTGAGCTTGTTCCAGTGAGTATTAACAAACACGACTGTTTATCCTGAGCAAGTTCTGGTGCACAGCCAAGTCTGTCTCTCTCTCTCACACACATGTAAAAGCCACCTCACCTTCAGCTCCTGTGCACGGCCATCTTCAAGTGGATTTCTCAGCATTACCAAATACCCTTTCTTTTCCAAAAAACAACTTTTCTTCCAGTGACTGCAGGCACGCGATGCGTGTGTGTGAGGCAGAGTCGCTGCATTAGTTCAAACTGCATACCAACGCACCCAACTAATACCCAAAGGGGGAGGGGGAGGAGGGGGGGGGGGGAGAGAAACGACTGACTATAAAAGGCAAAAATGTGTGTAAATCTAACTCGTCTCCATGGTGACAGGCAAAACTGACACGACTAAACGTTTGGAGGCAGTCCAGAGTCAGCCTGAAGAGTTCAGCTGCCAATGAATTCATTTCCTGAGACTGCTGAGGTTCGGTTTAAGGAGTGGTGTTGTTGTAATTCTACACCTGCAGACAGAGCTTGCAGCTCGCAAAGATCTAAAAGGGACGACACTTTTGAGATTGATATGTAGATTAATCCCGCCAATGTCAACAAGGCTCACTGGGTTTCGCAGCTGAGGTTTTGGCACTTTCCACACTCTTCTAATTGCTGTTCTTCCCTGTAAATGGGGCCAGTAGGTAGGATAACCCTGGAGCCTGCAGGGTAGGCTTGGAGCATGCATTTTGGCCTGGAACTACTGGACAGGCCTGCAGATTGCAGGAATAAAGATTAATCCCCAGACAGGTCAAACAAAACATAGTAAGAAGTCTCACAACCATGTTAAAGTCCAACAGGTTTATTTGGAATCACGAGCTTTCGGAGCGCTGCTCCTTCATCAGGTGATTGGACCTGTTGGACTTCAACCTGGTGTTGTGAGACTTCTTACTGTGCCCACCTCAGTCCAACGCCGGCACCTCCACATCAAACAAAACATGGGGAGAGAATCTTGCTGAAGCATGGATAGCAATTAAAGTTTTTATTTTCATTTTTTAATCTAGATCTTAGTGTGCAGGGGGTCAGTTTCAACATTTGCAACTGATACAAAACTTGGAAGCATTATAAACTGTGAGGACAGTGTAGAGCTGCAAAAGAACATAAACAGGTTGGTGGAATTGGTGGACAGAAGGCAGATGAACTTCAATACAGAGAAAGGTGAGGTGATTCATTTTAGCCAGAGGAACATGGGGAGACAATTTAAAATAAAAGTGTTTGTTTGGATGAACTGTAAGAGTGTACACGGTGCTTTTCATTTGTTCACGAAGGTGCCCCAGCTGTTTGGCAGTGCAGCATGGCAGCAGTAGTAGTTTTAGTCATGAGAAGCCATGAGGTAGGAGCTTGTAAAGCAGAGGCTGCTGGGATACTTGACATATGTTAGTCTCAACAAAGGATACAGCTTTTAAAAGCTAGCGCAGGCTAGCCCACAGTGGGTGTGAACACAGTGATTGGAGATAAATAGGTGTTCAGTCATTAGAACGCTCAGTAAGACGAGACAGGAGATCTGCAACACTTAAAACTCATTGTGACAGCAATTGCAGTTAGCGAGGTATCAGTCACTGGGATACCCAGGCACGCAGCTGAATGGGACAGTTGATCTGAAACAGTTTGCACCCATTGTGATAGATTGTGAGCCCCTGTGGCCAAGAATACACCCACTGTCACAAAAAGACAGGTACTAACTGTATAAAAGACAATGTAACAATTCGGAGAGCAGAGTACGGACGTGTATTGGATGGACTAAGACATGCTGTCCTTGCGTTCGCTTGAGTAAAAGATCAAAATCTTACCTGAATCCCCAATGTGTCTGATTTCACGCAACCAGTTCAACTCTTAAGGGAGTGCAGGAGGAGAGGAACCTGGATGTATCTGTACATAGATCATTGAAGGTAGCAGGACGGCAGTTAATGAAGCACACAGTATCCTGGGCTCTGCTAATAGGGACACAGAGAAAGCAAAATTCACTAGATTCTGAAGTGGTTCCATTAGACTTGAAATAACAAATATCAGCCCTCCATTCAAGGGAGGGAGGCAGAAAGCAGGAAATTATATATAGGCCAGTTAGCTTGATTTTTATCATGGGGAAGGTGCTAGAATCGATCACCAAGGAGGTTATAACTGGGCACATAGCGAAACGCAAGTAATGAGAAGAGCCAGCATGGTTTTGTGAAAGGAAAACCATGTTGAACCAATTTATTGCAGCTCTTTGGCAGAGTAACGTGCACTGTGGATAAAGGGGAGCCTGTAGACATACTAAAGTTTAAAGTTTATTTATTAGTCACAAGTAAGTGTTACATTAACACATTTCCAGAACGCATTTGCCACATCAAAAGTTATTGTGGAAAATAAAAGCTTATAGTTTAGGGGGTAACATATTCACAGGAATAGAAGGTTGGCTTGCTGGCAGAACACCGAGAGCATGCATAAATGGGTATTTTTCTGATTGCTGGAAGTGACGAGTGGAGTCCTGTAGTGGTCTGAGCTGGGGCCACAACTTTTTACAATTTTTATTCATGACTTAGATGAGGAGAGTGAAGGAGTGGTAGCTAAATTTGCACATGACACAAAGAAGTAAGACAGTATGCGTGAAGAGGACACAAGGAGTTTGCAGATGGATATAGATAGGTTGAGTGAGTGGGCAAAAATCTGGCAAATGGAGTATAACGTGAGAAAACGTGAAGTTATTCACTTTGGCAGGAAGAATAAAAAGTCAGTGTGTTACTTAGACACTTAACTGCTGCAGAATTCCAAGGTGCAGAAGGGTCTAGGTTTTCTTGTGCATGAGTCACAAAATTTTAGTACAGGGACAGCAATGTTAATGGAATGCTATCCTTCATTACATAAGGAATTGAACATAAAGGAAGGATGTTATGTTTTAGTTACACAGGGCATTGGTGAGAGCACACCTCAAGGATACGTTGGACAGACTGGGGATGTTTCCACTGGAGTTTATAAGATTGAAGGGGTGACTTGATTCAAGTATGTGAGATCCTGAATGGTCTTGACAAGATGGACGTGGAAAGGATGTTTCCTCTTATGGGTGAGTCCAAACAAGGAGGCAACGATTTAAAACCAGGAGTCGTTCTTGCAGGACACAGATAAGGAGAATTGTTTTCTCTCAGGAGATTGTGTGACTTTGGAACTCTGCCTCAGAAGGTGTTGGAGACAGGGCATTGAATATTTTTAAGGTCAAGGTAGTTAGAGTCTTGTTTGGCAAGGGAATGAAAAGTTATCAAGGTAGCTAGGCGGCACAGTGGTTGGCACTGCTGCCTCACAGTGTCAGGGACTCTGGTTCAATTCTGGCCTCCGGTGGCTCTTTGTGTGGAGTTTGCACATTCTCCCCATGTCTGCGTGGGTTTCCTCTGGCTGCTCCGGTTTCCTCCCACAGTCCAGCGATATGCGGGTTAGGTTGATTGATGCTAAATTGTGCCTTAGTATCAGGGGGATTAGCAGGATAAATATGTGGGGTTACGGGGATAGGGTCTGGGTCGGATGGTTGTCAGTGCTGTCTCGATGTGCCGAATAGTCTCCGTCTGCACTGTATGGATTCTATGATTCTAGATGGGGGATGTGAAACTTGAAACGCAAACAGATCAATCATGATCTTATTCAGTGGCAGTGTGGCCTCGAGCTGGGGGAGGGGGTTGAATGGCCTGTTTTTGCTCCTATTTCTTAGTTTCAAATATTTATATGATCCGGTGGTTGTGAGATGGTTTAACTCTGTCTATCACTTGCTGCTTCTGCTGTTTGGCACACAGTCCTGTGTTGTAGCTTCACCAGGTTAACACCTCATTTTTCAGTATGTCTGCTGTTGCTCCTGCCATGTCCTCCTGCACTCTTCATTGAACCAGGGTTGATCCCCAGGCTGGGTGGTAATGATAGAGTGGGGGATATGCCGGGCCATGAGGTTACAGATTGTGGTTGAGTACAATTCTGCTGCTGCTGATGGCCCACAGTGCCTCATGGATGCCCAGTTTTGAGTTTCTAGATCTGTTTGAAATCGATCCCATTTAGCACGGTGGCAGTGCCACACAACACGATGGAGGGTATCCTCAATGTGAAGATGGGATTTTATCTCCACAAGGACTGTGCGGTGGTCACTCCTACCGATACTGTCATGGACAGATGCATCTGCGGCAGGCAGGTTGGTGAGGATGAGGTCGAGTATGTTTCTCCCTCTTGTTGGTTCCCTCCCCACCTGCCGCAGTCCCAGTCTAGCAGCTATGTCCTTTAGGACCCAGCCAGCTCGGTGTGTGGTGGTGCTACCGAGTAACTCTTGGTGATGGACATTGAAGCCCCCACCCAGAGTACATTCTGTGCCCTTGCCACCCTCAGTGCTTCCTCCAAGTGGTGTTCGACATGGAGGAGAACTGATTCATCAGCTGAGGCATGGTGGTAAGTGGTAATCAGCAGGACGTTTCCTTGCCTATGCTTGATCTGGTACCATGAGACTTCACAGGTCCAGAGTCAATGTTGAGGACTCCCAGGACAGCTCCCTCCCAACTAATTACCATTGTGTCACCCACCTCTGCTGGGTCTGTGAGGCAGGACAAACCCAGGGATGTTGATGGTGGTGCCTGGGACATTATCTGTAAGTTATGATTCTGTGAGTGTGACTGTATCAGGCTACTGTTTGACTAGTAAGACCATAAGACATAGGAGCAGAATTAGGCCACTCAGCCCATCGAGTCTGCTCCACCATTCAATCATGGCTGATGTAGTCTGTGAGACAACTGTCCCAATTTTGACACAAACCCCAGGATGTTGTAAGGAGGACTTTACAGGATCGATGGGGCTGGGTTTGCCATTGTTGATACCTAGGTTCATGCTGAGTGGTCCACCCGGGCTCATTCCTTTGATGCTTTGTCGTGGTTTGATACAATTGAGTGGCTTGCTAGATGATTTCAGAGGGCAGTTAAGAGTCTTATTGCTGTGGGTCTGGAGTCACATGTAGACAAGACCAGGTAAGGATGGCAGATTTCCTTCCCTAAAGCACATTAATGAACCAGTTTGGTTTTTAGGAGAATTGACAGTGGTTTCATGATTACTGTAATGGAGACTAGCTTTTTATGCCATGGTGGGATTTAAACCCATGTTCTTAGAGCATTAGCCTGGGCCTTAGGATTACCTGCCCAGTGACATTCCCACTGTACCATCACCACCTTCCCTGTAGTGATGGGCAATAAATACTTGGCCTTGCCAGATAATGCTGATATCCTGAAAATGACTGAGGTAAGAATGAACATTTCTAACATATGAACTGTTTTGAGATGCTGCCATACCTATGTTGTCCTCTGAGGGGCATAAGAACATAAGAACATAAGAAATAGGAGCAGGAGTAGGCCATCTAGCCCCTCAAGCAATGCTGATCTCTGACTGAACTGGGCATGTACATGAAAGAAGGGCTGGTTTGGAGTTCCACACTTCAGGCAATTAATGAAGGCCGATTCTAACTAATTAACAAGGATTCTACACATGTCAAGAAGTCTCTATGTCAATGTGCTTTTTAAAAAATGTTTCTTTAATGAAGTGGTGGCTTCACTAGATCTGAAATTATTCGATTAATCCTGGTAATACTTTTTAACCAATTAGTCACTCAGTGGTAGCACACTTGACTCTGGCTCTAAAGGCCCAGGGTTTGAGCTTCACTCCAAAGAGCTGAGTACAAAATCCAGGCTGACAATCCCAGTGTGGTGCTGAGGGAGTGCTGGATTGTCCAAGGTGCCATCTATTAGATGAGATATTAAACTGAGATCCGTCGGCTTTCCCAGTTGGATGTGAAAGATCCCAGTCCACTATTTTAAAGAGGGGCAGGGGCATTTCCT
Source organism: Mustelus asterias (assembly GCF_964213995.1). Classification (NCBI taxonomy): domain Eukaryota; kingdom Metazoa; phylum Chordata; class Chondrichthyes; order Carcharhiniformes; family Triakidae; genus Mustelus; species Mustelus asterias. The sequence goes on along the minus strand of NC_135808.1, from coordinate 52,620,487 downwards.
GCTGATTCCCTGACCATTACTATAACAGATTAACTAGTCCTATATCTGATTGCTGTTTCTGGGATCTTGCTGTGTTTCCTACATTACAACAATGACTGGCGTCCTTAAGTAAAGTCAAAGGCCGGAGTTTTCCGGCCATCCATGCCAGCTGGGCTCTCTGCTCCTCCTGCAGTGAATGGAGATTTGACTGAGTGCCAGATTCTCCATGCTCACTTGCAGCAGCGGTGGGACGCGAACAGCCAGAGAATTCTGGCCCTAGAGTTTTAGAGCACAAAAGGAGGCCCTTCGGTCCATCCTGTCTGTGCCAGCCATCAAGTACCAATCTATTTGGGCGGCACGGTGGCAAAGTGGTTAGCACTGCTGCCTCACAGCGCCAGGCACCCAGCTTCAATTCCGGGCTTGTGTGACTGTCTGTGTGGAGTTTGCACATTCTCCCCGTGTCTGCGTGGGTTTCTTCCGGATACTCCAGTTAGCTCCCAGAGTCCAAAGATGTGCGGGTTAGGTTGATTGGCCATGCTAAATTGTCTCTTAGTGTCAGGGGATCAGGAGGGTAAATATGTGGGGTTATGGGAATAGGGCCTGGAGTGGGATTGTTGTTGATGTAGACTCAATGGGCCAAATGGCCTCCTTCTGCACTGTAGATTCTATGAAGTCTCTTCTACTCTCATTCCCCGCCCGCCCCCCCTCCCCTCCAGACAGATAGAGCCTTCCCCTCCCCCCCCCACAGATATTGGGGCACCCCAAACATTACCTCCGGACCCCCGTGCACATGGTCCCCTCATCACCCCCCCTGCCCCCGATTGCTAAGTAACATGACCCTCTCTCTCCCCTTCCCCCGATCATCACAGAGGCACATTCTCCCCCTGCCCCCCCCCATCAGCACACCTGCAAGTGCCTGACTTGGCTTCCCCTCCAAGGCAACAAGGCAAACTGCATTAAACTTGCTGGAATGTTCTAACGGGCGTGTGACTTGCCCAAACTGCCTGCAGCTGACCTGCCCTAAAAAGGGAGAGCTCCATAAAAACCCCAAGGATGGGCAGGAAGGCAGGCAGTGCAGGGAAAAATGGCCTCGAGGAAGACAGCCCCCCGATTTTCCGATGGAGAACTAGCCAGATTGCTGGAGATAGTGGAGGCAAGGCGGGACGCCCTCTTCCCCCCCCAGCAGGGTGCCACCCCCGGGGAAGGGATGAAAATGCAGCCTGGAAGGCGGTGGCAGCATGCGTGAGTGCCAAGGCACCAGCCAGGAGAACCGGGAAGCAGTGCCGCAAGAAACTGAAGGACCTTATCTGGGCAGCAAGGGTGAGTGTTTAACCTCATCCAGCATCTTCCCACTAAAGGTCCCCAAGGTCACCCCACCACCCCCCACCCCCCCCCCCCCCCCCCCCAGCCCACCCTGCATGCTTCCAGCACCCTGACCCCCAAGCACCTCCCTCCTCGCCCCCCCCAAGAATATCACAACCCTTGCTCTCTGAGGGCCACCTCCTGATACCCTTTAGGATTCGTGTCATCAGATTTTACACGAGTCCTTCTGTCCCCACAGGAGAAGAATGCCCATAATGGCCGGGAGTCAGGGGGTGGTGTGCCTAAGATCTGGGTCCTCACCTCCTTTGAGGACCGGCCACTGGAGCTTGCGGGAGGGGATCTACACCATAAGCGGCAGCCAGGTCAGGCTGCCCACCCCCCCCCCCCCCCTCAGCTTGGAAGGCTCCTCATCAGCTTCCACCTCGGGTCAAGTTAGTGGCGAGGCATCTGGGTCACTCTCTGGTGAGCACGACACATCTGCTGATATACATCGGATGGAGGTGAAAACGTCCTCACCTCTGGCATGCGGGGGCCAGCCGGATTCAAGGACTCAGCTGGCCCCAGGCTACATGCTGGGCCTCTGAGATCACTTCTCCCTTAGCTGCTGGGGATACAGCAACAGCCAGGCAATGCAGAAGAGGTTGACAGCAACACTGGACCGACTGCAAGGTTGTAGAGAGGAGTCCCAAAGCTTTCAGGCAGACCAGCTATTGCCTGTGGTTCCCAGGCCAACACTGCAAGGGTGGCATCCCCGGTGGAAAGCCAGGTGCTTTCTGGGGCATCCTCACCATGAGTGGCAGTCTCCAAACGATGGCTGAATCACAGCAGGATACAGCAGAGTCCCAGAGGACCGCGGCTGAGTCACAGCGGGCCATAGCTGAGTGTCTCAACAGGCTTTTTGAGATTCTGCGGCCCATGGCTGAGCGGCTGCAGAGCTTGCAAGACACCCAGTGTGACAGCACTGTGACCCAGCGGGTATGGCTGCCGTCCTTGAGAACATGGTCCAGCCACAGAAGGTCATGGCTGAGGGGCTGCAGAGCGTGGCCTAGTCTCAGAGGGCATTTGCTGCCACCATTGACAGGTGGCCCCTGACTCAGGTGGGCATGAGGGCTTGACCACCATGGGTAAGATGCACGTGGTCCTCCAGGCAGGCCAGATGACGCCAGAGCTTCTGGAGCTCACTGCAGAACCACCGCCGTCCCATGGAGTGACCCAGGGGCCCACGGGAACCCTGAGGGAGGAGGAAGGGCTCAAGCCCATGACAGGGCCTTCCACCCAGGAATCTGCGGCAGTGGCTGCACCTTTTGACTCCCCCCTTCCTAACACCAGGGCGTCTCAGGGGAAGCGGGATGAAGAGGGTTGCATGGATACATCTGTGAAACCTGAAAGTGGCCAGGGCCCTTAAGGTCTAGGCCCTCCAGAGGATGATCGCCAAGGGCATCACAGGCCACAGGGCGCGGTAGGCAGCTGGCCACCTCCACCTCGGATGTACATTCTGGGGAGACACCGAAACATAGTGGTAGGCCACATAAAGTTAAGAGGTTGAAGCGGCACCAAGAAGGAGAACGCTAGTTAGATAGAAAATTTAGGTACTTTGAAGTCTCACTTTTACATGTTTTTAACATTAGCACTTATTTTGATGGCACTTTTTTTGGCACCAATAAATGTTATTTCACCCCACAGCTGTGACTAATTTGCCTCTGATTAGCCTCCAACAGGAATGTACTTACCCCAGTGGTTGCCGGAGGGACCCTGCTTGTAGATGTCAGTGGGGGAGGGCCCTCAGCACACTGCTACTGTGAAAATCAACGTGCTCAAATCATTCACTGGCTATAGTGGGTGGCATGCATTGGCAGCGACTTACAACCTCTGCCATGGCATCCCCACTACCCAGGAGAGATTCCCTCCCCACCACCCCGAGGCCCTGCATGGGGGTTTAGTGCTCCTTTACCCACCACCCAGATGTGGGCCCAGGTGCCAGCATGCATGCGGAGCTCAGGTAGGAGTCAGGCTAGTTTGCACCAGGGCATCGTCACAATGGTGTTTAGCGAGTCGTCATCATCCTCCTGCCTGCCACAGAAACTCGCTAACACAGTGTACCCTGGCCCACCACTCTGGTATTACAATGTTGCAGGAGATAGTAGGAGTGCACTGTGCAGGAACACAGGCCCCTAGTGACCAAAGCGCATGGCGATCAGGGCCTCCCTCGCATGCCTGATCCTTGCTGCCGCCAGCCCTCCAGCGTCTGGGTGGTGTTGGTCATCGTTATCCTCCTCCTCCTCCTCTTCCTCCACCTCCTCCTCTTCCTTCTCCTCCTGCCGGGCGGCCTCCTCCCCAGCAATGCCTGACTGATCGGCCTCCATGGCCTCCTCCTCGAAAAGGTCTCCTCTCTGCTGCGCCAGGTTGTGTAGGTCGCAGCACATCACCACGATGTGTGACAATATCAGGGGGCTGTATTGTAGGGCCCCGCCAGGGTGGTCCAGGCACCTGAAATGCATTTTCAGGAGCACTTCTCCACTATTGAATGGGTGGCAACATGGGCCTCATTATATCGAGTCTCCGTCTCAGTCCTCTGCACAGAAATCGTCAGCCAAGTCTGAAGCGGATACGCCATGTCCCCCACGAGCCATCCCTGCACCCTGGGTCCTCCTCCGGGACATCGGAGCTTCTCGATATAAAACTGTCATGCACGCTGCCAGGGTGTCTGATGTAGACATACACGATGTTCAGCTGATGGTCACACACCAACTGCACATTGATGGAATGGAAGCCCTTTCTGTTCGTAAATCTTCCAGGATTTTTCTTCGGGGCCTTGAGGGTGGTGCAGTCATTTGGCGTCCCCACGATGGCCGCGAATCCTGCAGCCCGGGCGTCTTGCTGGGCCTGGTCCAGGTCAAATGCCCGGGCATACAGGGCATCCGTGACCTCCTTCACGCACTTCTGCACGGATCCCTGTGAGATGCCACAAAGGTCTCCACTGGCGACCTGGAAGGACCCGGTGGTGTAAAATGGTGGCTGTCACTCTCACAGCCACAGGGAGTGGGTGCCCCGAGGTGCTAGATCCTGCAACAAATGGCACAAGTGTTGCACTGTCTCCTATCGGAGCCGGAACCATTGGCAGCGGCACGTGATGTCCAACAGTTGCTCAAAGGACACTCACATGCGGAACTGCCGGGGTCTCCTCTCTCCTCCTGGTGAATGACGGCCACTTCGTGCCTCCGGTGGCCATTTGCTTCTCCTCCTGCGAGTGGTAAGGCCTGGGCCTCCTCTGCCCACAATTCATCCTCCTGCTCCTCCTCCTCAGCTCCAGCAACAACCCAAAGAACAGCCAAGATCAATGGGTTGCATCGCAAAAGCCATCTCGTCAATCTGGAGGATCTGTTGGGGGAGGGGTTGTGGAGGGGGAGAGACAGATGGAAAAGTTAGAGAACTCTACTCACTCCTCCCCCTCCACCCCCCCTGAAACACCCAGTCCCCACATTCCCCCCACAGCCCTCCAGAATGGCAACACAGCCTATTCTCCCCCCCCCCGCACTCACACACACCCAGAACCCATGCAGTAGTGGCCCCAGACAGTGCCGCTTGACACATCCTGAGGCTGCAGCACTGTCAGTTCAGAGAGTTTCCAGCCCAACTCCCGCCACCAACATTGCTTGCTGTTGCTAACACCAGGACCCAGAGTCAACACTCAGACCCGAGGTCAGCACTCAGACCCAGGTATGTGCTGAGAGGCCGAAGTTGGACCCCATGAGCAACAACAGCCCCTCACCCTCCCACACACTCGGAGGTCCCCCCTGACCCCAAATGCAACATGGCTGCCACAAAACAACCACACAACCCCCCCCCTGCCTCTACCCCCAGCAGCACCGAGCCGTTTGAAAGCAGAGACTTATCTCCTTGTTCACCCTCACCGCTCCAGCGCCTGAATCTGACTTTTATAGAGGAGATGTTTTCCTCGCTGGTTCCAGCTGCAGCGAAAGCGAGCGAGGTGGTTAAGACAGGTGAGCTGGGACGTTTGGGAGTGAAGCTCGCTAATTACATTGTGATGAATGCAAAAAAAATACAAATTGACGTTTTGCCCATTTTGGGCGGGTCCCGATTGCGCTGATTTTTTTGTAGTGAAATGGGAATGTGCGCAAAAGCGGGAGTCATTCCCGCTCGTCGGATCACTCCCGATTTTACGACTTTTTCCGGCCGCAAAACGGGCACAGAGGTTTTAAAATTCCGCCCTGACTATCTGAACCTGATAATTAATCCGCGAGGCTGCATTGGCTGTGAGAAATGTTTGGAATTCTCTTCCGCAGAGGATTGTGAATGCTCCATCGTTGAATATATTTAAGGTTGGGATTGACAGATCTTTGGGTTTCCCAGGGAATCATGGGATATGGGGAGTGGGCAGGAAAATGGGACTGAAGCTCAAGATCAGCCATGATCATATTGAGTGGTGAAGCAGGCTCGATGGGCTGAATGATCCACTCCTTCTCCTGGACTGGAGGCAAGGAGAGGATTTAGGTACAAGAGGCCCTCCCTCATAACTGGAAGGTGCCGCCAATGAATGGGACTTAAACAGGGACAGAATAAAAAGGAAGGATGGTGTGAATACAATAACCAATATACAGCACTGAGGTAGAGGAGAGGGGACGGATAAGCCGTTTGAGTGACCTTGCACAGGAGACAACAGTCGGGTTTTAGACAAGAGGCGAGTTTTACTTTGGACAATAGGTGATGTTGATTCAGTTTGCCAGTTTATATCTTGGCTGCTTTTATTACTTTTGACTTCAGCCAGGCGTGACGGACAATCTTCCACCAAATCAATATTATTTTATTATTTCATTCAGAGTCGAAATGGCCTCCAGCCAGAGAAAGCAATGAACTAAAACGTGTACCCAGGACACTGAAAATGGTGTTATTACTCAACAGGACAGAGGGTTGGGGCGTGAACCCCACTCCCAGTAAACTTTGGGACCTAGATTTCTTGCAAATGTGCCGTACTTCATGAATGATATGTTTTGCCTGTACAGTGTGCAAGAAACAATACTTTTAACTGTATCCCAGTACATGTGACAATGAGAAATCAAACCAATCAGATTGCAGGAATGGTTAAAGGGGTTAGAATTTTTTGAATTCATTCTGACAATGTGGGGGTAGCTGGCATGGCCATCATTTATTGTCCATTCCTAATTGCCCTTGAGTAGGTGTTGTAACCTTCTTGGACACAACAGAATGTACTGAAAGGCCAGTTCAGAAGGCAGTTAAGAACCACATATAGGTCAGACCAAGTGAGGACAACAGATTTACTCCCCTAATGGACATTAGTGAACCAGATAGGATTTTAGTCACAATCCGGTTATTTCATGGTCGCGATTACTGATGCTAGCTTCTTAATTTCAAATGAATTTAGTTAAATGAATTTAAATTCCTCAGTTCCTAAGAAAGGATTTGAACTCGCATGTTCCGATCTTTATGTCCAGACACCTGGATTAAAAGAATACGGGGTGGGATTCTCTGATCACGACTGTTTGTACCCACTCTCAGTGAGAACGGAGAATTTGATGCTCAGCAAAAAAACTCCATTCACTGCAGCGGGACCAGAGAATCCCAGCTGCGGAAAAGTTCGGAGGTTTTCGGAATGTAGGAATGTAACCACATTTCTACTGTACCCCCACCGCCTCTGAATAGGGAATGAAGCAGCCCAGGGATATGTGGAATTACAGATGGGTGTAGCGATGAGTGCAGACTCTCCTGTCAGCGTGGTGTTCTGTTAGAGAGAGGGTGGTGGTCTCCGCCACAGGCACCCTCCAATTCCCTCTGCTGCAACAATGTCCCACTGTAAGTTTTTTTATTCATTTAAGGAATGGGGGCGTCGCTGACTGGATCGGCATTTATTGCCCACCCTTAATTGCCCTGGAGAAGGTGGTGGTGAGCTGCCTTCTTGAACCGCTGCAGTCCACATGGTGTAGGTACACCCAAAATGCGTTAGGGAGGGAATTCCAGGATTTTGACCCAGAGACAGTGAAGGAACGATAATATATTTCCAAGTCAAAATGATCTGATTGTAGCCTCAACTCCACATTTCCGTCTGCCCTCTCTTATTAGTCAAGAATTTATCTACCTCCATCTTAAAAATATTTACTGACTCTGCCTCCACCGCTTTGTGGGGAACAGTCCCAAAGACCCACAACCACCACCCCCCCCCCAAAGAGAAAAAAAAATCATCTCACCGCTACCTTGAATGGGATCATCTTCATCTTCAATCCACATGGAATTATGGAGGAGAGAAAATATCCTCAATGGAAATGTGACAGTTCAGGTTACATTAAAGGAGCAACGTGCAAAATTGCCCATCGTTGTAGTGAGATCCTGGAGGAATGCGTGACCGACAGCACACCTCAGTTTTGTTTAAAAGAGTTAGTAAAATGTATGAGATTAAACAGGGTAAAACATGCTAGAATTTCACCTTATGGGCGACTCAGTGGCACAGTGGTTAGCACTGCTGCCCCACAGCGCTTGGGACCCGGGCTTGATTCCCAGCTTGGGTCATTGTGCGGAATCTGCACGTTCTCCCCGTGTCTGCATGGGTTTCCTCCAGGTGCTCCAGTTTCCTCCCATAGTCCGAAAGACATGCTGGTTAGGTGCATTGGCCGTGCTATGTACTCGAACAGGTGTTGGAGTGTGGCGATTGGGGAATTTTCACAATAACTTTATTGCAGTGATAATGATGACACTACTTACGACACTAATAAATAAACTTTAAACATATCATCCTGCTTCAAATGAAGCAGCAGAACGCAAAGTACAAATTGTTAAATGTGCTCTTGTTAAACAAATGCTCGATGCAAATTGGAAGAAATTCTTTATTTATTATAACACATCTCACTATAACTGGCCAAATTTTGAATTGTTTCTTGGAAGACAGACTAAGACACGGTTTAATTGCTGAAGCCACATTTAACAGTCAGTGGAAGAGTAACAATCCAAGCAGAGAGAGAGTCATGATAGGAGTAGCGCGAGAGAAAGAAGTCTGGGATTAAATCAGAAGGTGAAGGTGAAAGATCATCATAATTGATTTAAGTCATTACCAGGGAGAGTTGTGAAAATATGTGGTCATTGCACATTTGATCAGGAGAGTGGAAAGGTTAGGTTTGTACATAAGGATCATGTTTTACCATCAGAGGGTCTTGATGAAGGAGGAAGTTGGGAAGAATCACATGAGTCTGATGAAATGAATAGTTGGAATACAAGTGGAGGAACAATCGTAACTAATGGAAGTTGTGCCTGGAACCAGGTAAGATCCAGTGTAGAGTTAAACAGACATGCCTGATGAAGTGGAAAATTCAACTGAAGATCAAGGGCAATGTCAGTCTTTGTTTGAGAAAGCTTCTCAGATTCAGGCCCAGATGGGTCAAGGTCCTTCCCCAATAGGTTTGAGTCAAGAAAGAAGGAATCCTCTTGGGAATAGGAAGCCAGTGGTTAAGTTGGATTTGTCAATAAATGAAAAACATACAAGTTGTACGGAAGTCAAACTTTTGTATAAATTTTCATTAAAGAGGGCAAATTGCAATAAGCCTCCTCTTGTGTCCATTTGTGTATGTATGTATTTGTGGTCAAACTGGAATAAACAAATTTCAGTTAGGTACTTTGAACTTCATGTGCTGCACACAGTGGGGGCGATTCTCCCCCGAAAAGATTGAAGTGTCAAGTTCGCAGGAAAACTTAAGTAATTCACGTTTTTTTTTCAGTGGGAGTTCAGAGAAGGATCTCCCACATTCTGTGCACTGCAGAGGCCACCAGTGTGAATATCATAAAATTTCAGGGGGTAGGGCCTATTCACGCTGGAGAGGCTGAAACCAGCAGAACTCTGCGCATGTGCAGTGGCCCCAAAATGTCAGCCTCTGGTTTACTGACCAGCTCGATCGCTGACCAGCCCAAGACCCCCCGCAATGCTGCCTCCCCAACCCCCCCACGGCACAATCGTCACCCCCCCGTCATTCACGGGCCAGCCCCGAACCCCCGTCCCGGCCTGGCCCACCCCGATCTCCAGCTCTCGCAGTAGTGACGATCCCCCCCCCGCAGGCAAACCCACCCCCACCCGCAGACCCCCTGGCTGACCCCCATGCCCGGTGGGCAGTGCCAAGGTACCCCCTGGGCATGGGCACTTTGCCCCTTGGGCAGTACCAAGGGGCATAGGCTGGCACTGCCAGGGTGCCCATGCCCAGGGGGCACCATCCTCCCCGCCGCCCGACCCCCTGGGCAGCCCCGATTGCCCCACCCCCCCTTCACTCCAGCTGGGTCAGGCTGCTAGCTCCCCGAAAGTGGGTGCTAGTGTAATCCCCTGGCGGGGTGGGAGATGCCAGCGGGCCTGGAGAACTCAGTCCCGGGCCCACTAATAGCATTTAAATAGTATGTAAAATCGCCTGCCTCCCAGGCGATTTCCAATGCCGCACAGATGCCGCCAGAAGTCCAGGCCTGGGCGACACAAGTGCGGTGTGAATGCTCCATGATTCTCCCAGCCCGCTGCGTGGGATGGGAGAATCGCCCCCAGTATCGTTTCTGTCCTTCAAAGAAATCACACTATCTCAATCACATTTTTTTTTTTACCAGTTTCAACTACAACACATGCAGCGGCATGTGGGGCGCAGGAAGGATAGCAGCTAATGATGCACATGCGATGCCAATGGTTGATGATGGTGTGTGGTGTGAGGAGCGTTGTTGATAGAGAAAAAGAATAGGAGAATGTAAGGGGAGTCCAACAGTTACTCAGGCTAGGGAGATTGGGGAGGGGAGGAGGCAGCATGGTTGGTGTCAATAATGGCGGCAGCAGGTTTTGTGGGGGGTGAGGTTAGTGGCGTTAAGAAAACAGAGAAAGGCATGGGGACCCCAAAAACAAAGCTACCCTGGCTGAAGCGATTGGAGGCTGAGAAAGACTGTAATCGCAGATCACAATGTGGTCTGCTCCACATTGAGGAGACTGAATTTGGATTGGGAGACTACTTTGCAGAACACCCCCAGACATAGACACGGCATTCAACTGTCTGCTCACCTGTCATTTTAATTCTCAGCCCCACTCCCACTCTGATCTCTCCGTCCTCAGTCTGTGGCACTGTCCCAATGAAGCTCAATAAAATTCAATACATTAAATATGGTGAGAATGGCGGGGTGACCCTAACATGGAAGAGAGCGAGGGGAGAGGAAGGGGCAGGTCACAAAACAGGCATAATCGAGGACCCTGTCAAACCATGGCAGAAGGAATCCCCAATCAGGACAAAATAGATTCTTCCGATGTGCTGGCAGACAACGTTACTGTAACAAATTACCTGGTCATTATCACATTGCTCTATGTGGGGCTGTACATGTTACTGAATGGTGACTACACTTCAAAAACATGTCACCAGCAGTGAAGCATTTTGGATTGTCTGGACAGCGTGAGAGGCCCTTCTTTCAATCAGGCTTTTGTAAATGTTTTTGTATGCGGAAAGAAACCATAAAAATTGTGTTATACCAAAGAGAGTGCAGCAGAATGACATGAAAGATTTGATTTAGTACAAATTAATTTATGTCCTACCAGAGGGCATAGTATATTAATTGGAAAAATACCGAGAGTTAAAGTTCTGAGATGGATGGTGATGAATGGTATTTCTTTTCATGCAGTGAATAGCCCATCACACAAGCAGCCATCTCTCTTCAACAGCTGCATGCTCCACCATTTACGTTCCAGTCTGATATATGTTTGAGGTTTCCCTGAAGCTAGTGAATACAATGCTTTCATTTGAGATAAAAGCAAAATACTACAGCTGCTGGAAATCTGAAATAAAAACTCTGACAAGGATTCATACGGATTCAAAACCTTAACTCTGTTTCTCTCTCCACAGTTGCTGCCAGACCTGCTGAGCTCTTCCAGTATTTGAGAGGCTGTTCTGGCAGTTTGCTCTCTCGCCCCTGCACCCTTCACCGGTAACAGTCTTTCTTCTCTCCCTTGCATAATGAATACAACTGTAATAAAACCACTCCTCCAAACTTAACACTATTGACCCTCTTAATAGATTCTGCATCCTAGAGTCATGGAGTTTAACAGCACAGATAGAGGCCCTTTGGCCCATCGTGTCTATGCCAACCACCTAGCACCGATCTATACTGATCCCATTTTCCAGCACTTGGTCCATAGCCTTGTGTGCTGTGGCGTTCCAAGTGCAAATGTTTCTTAAATGTTGTGAGGGTTCCTGCCTCTACCACCTTTTAAGGCAGTGAGTTCCAGATTCCCACCACCCTCTGGGTGAAAAAGCTTTTCCTCAAATCCCCCCTAACCTCCTGCCTTTTACCTTAAATCTGTGCCCCCTGGTTATTGACCCCTCTACTAAGGGGAAAGGTTTCTTCCCATCCACCCTATCTATGTCCTTCATCATTTTGTGCACTTCAATCAGGTCCCTCCTCAGCCTTCTCTGCTCCAAGGAGAAGCCGAACCAGCCTCGCTTCATAGCTGAAAGGCTCCAGCCCAGGCAATGTCCTGGTGAATCTCCTCTGCACCCGCTCTAGTGCAATCACATCCTTCCTATAGTATGGAGACCAAAACTGCACACAGTGCTCTAGCTGCGGCCTAATCAGCATTTTATATAGCTCCTTCATAACCTTTCTGCTCTTATATGCTATGCCTCGGCTAATAAAGGCAAGTATCCAATATGCCTTCTTAACCACCTTATCTACCTGTCCTGATGCCTTCAGGGATCTTTGGACATGCACCCCAAGGTGTCTCTGGCCCTCTGTACCCCCTAGCATCCTACCTTTCATTGTGTATTCCCTTATCTTTTTAGTCCTCCCAGAATGCATCACCTCACACTATTCAGGGTTAAATTCCATTTGCCACTGTTCTGGCTATCTGACCAGCCTGTCTATATCATCCTGTAATCTCAGACTCACTATTTACCACATCACCTATCTCCGTCACCACTTTGATGTGGAATTCGTGTTTGCCTTTTGTTTTCCGAAATCCTCAGCTGTATTTAAAAATAACAAGCTGAACAGCACTGATGGATCCTTCCTGATTCTCCGTTTCTTATTCTTTTTGAAGAGGCAGCCACATTGCTGTGGGTTGGAGTCACCTATATGGTATACATAGAATGGGTAAGGCCGATAGACTTGCTTCATTGAAGGACATCAGTGAATCAGATGGGTTTTTACAACAATCAATTCATTTCATGGTCACTGTTTGGAGAAAGGTCGTTGTACACAGTCACCAAAATCTTGCTGCCGTTCACACCAGCGGGATCTTACGACCTGCTCTAGGTTTCCCGGGAATGGGAAACCCCATTGACAATGGCAAGACCAATGGATCCTGCCGCCAGCGAGTGGCGTGCCACCTCCCACCACCCCAAAACATGCCACGGAGGGGGAGGAAAATCCCTCTTGGTGGCTTGCCATACCCGTGTGACCTCTGGTGTGATCTTTTGTAAGTAAAGGCTTTTAAGGCAGTAGCCATTTTAAACACTGTGTGGAACGCTCACCATTACTGGTTCTAGTTTTAAAAAAATATTTAAGAGTTTATTTTGATTAATCAAATTTAAATTATAAGATCATGAGAGGCATGGATAAGGTGAATGCACTGTCTTTTCCCAGGGTTGGAGAATTGAGAACTAGAGGGCATAGGTTTAAGTTAAGAGGGGAAAAAATAAATGGGAACCTGAGGAGCAACTTTTTTACACAGAGGGTGGTACGTATGTGGAATGAGCTGCCAGAGGAAGTGGTTGAGGCAGGGACATTGACAACATTTAAAAGGCATTTTGACAGATACATGGATAGGAAAGGTTTAGAGGGAGATGGGCCAAATGCAGGCAAATGGGGTTAGCTTAGATGGGCATTTTGGTCGGCATGGACCATTTTGGGCCGAAGGGCCTGTCTCTGTGCCGTAGATTCTATGATTCCTAGTGGGTGGCACAGTGGGTTAGCACTGCTGCCTCACAGCGCCAGGGACCTGGATCCGATTCCCGGCTTGGGTCACTGTCTGTGCGGAATCTGCACGTTCTCCTCGTGTCTGCATGGGTTACCTCCGGATGCTCCGGTTTCCTCCCACAGTCCATAGGTGTGCGAGTTAGGTGGATTGGCAATGCTAAATTGCCCTTAGTGTGAAGGGGACTAGCTAGGGTAAATACATTGGGTTATGGGGATAGGGCCTGGCTGATCAGTGCCGACTCGATGGGCCGAATGGCCTCCTTCTGCGCTGTAGGATTCTATGGAATCTAGCTGTCATATTGGGATTTGAACCCATAACTCCAAATTATTAGTCCAGGCTTGAGCATTATAAATCCAACAACATTTTGGCGATGCTACTGAACAAACACAATTAGGTACAAGATCAAAAGTGCCACCACATGTACAGTCACAGTCAGTTAGGATTAAAGACACTTTCTATGAGTGTCGCCATTTTACCTGAGGTATTTGCTTGAGTTCAAATTGCCAACCACCTAACAATTGGATCCCGTGTGGCCTCTGACCCAGAGTGCACTTTTTTCTGATCACTGTCTCGATAAGTGACAGAGCAATCCAGCAATCATAAAAGAAGCACATCACTCTGGTCATAGGTGAAATCGCTTCACTGAAATGCTGATTGGATTCCGACCAAATTACATTTCAGGCTCCATGCCAGTATGTGGGTAGCCAGGAGGCACAGTGGTTAGCACAGCTGCCTCAAAGCGCCAGGGACCCGGGTTCAAATCTGGCCTTGGTTGACTGTCTGTGTGGAGTTTGCACATTCTCTCTGTCTCTGCGGGGATTTCCTCCGGGTGCTTCAGTTTCCTCCCACACTCCAAAGATGTGCAGGTTAGATTGGCCATGGTAAATTGACCCTTGGTGTCAGAGAGATTAGCAGGGGTTACGGATGGGATTGTTGTCAGTGCAGGCTCAGTGGGCTGAATGGCCTCCTTTTTACTGCAGGGATTCTATGTGGTTTTATTTCGATAAGATAGTCATTTAAGACACAGGAGGAGGCCAGGCCATTTCAGTCCATTGAGTCCATGCCAGTTCTCTGTAGAGACATACACAGTCCCATTCCCTGCAGGTTTATTTCCTTCAAGTTGCCATCCAATTTCCTTTTGAATCATTAATTGTTTCGACTTCCACCACTCTCGTGGGCAACCAGCACCAGCTTATTGCCACATGCTATGCAAAAAATGTTCTTCCTCATCTTGTCCCTGCATCCTTCACTCCAAATCATTTTCCCTTTTTCCTAGTTCTTGTAGCATTCTAATGGGACAGATTTTCATTGTCTACTTTGTCAGAATCTTGTAAACCTCTATCAAATCTCCTCGCAATCTCCTTCGCTCTAGGAAGACCAATCTCAGCTTCACCAACCTAACCTCGTTGGAGATGGTCATTGCCCAGTGGTTGTGTGGCACAAATGCTATCAGCCCAAGCCTGAAACAAGAGAGAATTTAACTATTGCCTCTTGACATTACCAACACTGAATCCCCCACCATCAACATCCTGGGGGTTACTATTGACCAGAAACTGAACTGGACTAGCCATAGAAATATTGTGGCTACAAGAACAGGTCAGAGGCTGGAAGTTCTTTGGCGATCAAATCATCTTCTGACTTGTACTCTAAAACTTGCCATGCCCCTAGCCAAGATGTTCCAGTGCAACTAGAACACTGGCATCTACTTGACAATGTGGAAAATTGTCCAGTATGTCCTGTACACAAGAAGCAGGACAAATCCAACCCAGACAATTACCACCTCATCAGTCTACTCTCGATCATCAGTGCTATCAAGTGGTACTTACTCAGCAATAACCTGCTCACTGACACTCAGTTAGGGTTCCGCCAGGGTCACTCAGCTCCCAACCTCATTACAGCCTTGGTTCAAACATGGACAAAAGAGCTGAACTCCAGAGGTCAGGTGAGTGATTGCCCTTGACATCAAGGCAGTATGTGATCGAATGTGGCATCAAGGAGCCCTAGCGAAACTGGAGTCAATGGGAATCAGGGTTAAAAACTTTCCACTGGTTGGAGTTATGCCTGGCACAAAGGAAGATGGGTATGGTTGTTGGAGTCCAAACATATAAACCTATATAGCACAAAGAACAATATTAGGATTTAATATGTCTCACAGTAAGTTCTACTTTCAATCTGAAACAGCCATGGCTTACTTTAATATCAAGAGTTTATGATGGATTATTACTATTTTAACCTGATCAGATTTTAAATCAATCTCTACTACAAAACAGCACTTCAATTTTAAACTTCTCATCAAATCTCGCCACAGCCTCACCCTTACTTATCTCTGTAGTCTCCTCGAGTCCTATAACCCTCTTGAGATAGATGGTCTTTAGCACATTCCCTATTTCCTTTGTCGAATAATTGGCGACCGTGCCTTCAATCTGTCATAAGTTTATAAAATATAGGAGCAGACTTAGGCCATTCAGTCCATCAAGTCTGCTCTGCCATTCGATCATGGCTGATATGTTCCTCATCCCCATTTTCCTGCCTTCTCCCCATAACCCTTCAACCCGTTACCAATTAAAAATCTGCCTAACTCCTCCTTAAATTTACTGACTGTCCCAGCATCCAACGCACTTTAGGATAGCGAATTCCACAGATTCACAACCCTTTGGGAGAAGTAGTTTCTCCTCAACTCTGTTTTAAATTTGCCACCCCTTATCCTAAGAGCTCTCATCCTAGAATGCATCACCAGCGGAAGCATCTGCTCCACATCTTCTTTATCCACACCTTTTATCATCTTGTATACCTCAATTTGATCTTCCCTCATTCTTCTAAATTCCAGAGAGTATAGGCCTAATCTGTTCAATCTCTCTTCATACGACAAATCTCTCATCTCTGGAATCAATCCAGTGAACCTCCTCTGAACTGCCTCCAATGCCACTACATCTTTCCTCAAATAAGGGCACCAAAACTGTGCACAATACTCCAGGTGCGGCCTCACCAATGCCTTGTATAGTTGCAACAATACTTCCTTACCTTTATATTCTATTCCTTTAGCTATAAATGTCAACATTCCATTCACTTTCTTTATTATCTGCTGTACCTGCATGCTACTTTTCTGTGACTCATGAACAAGGACACCCAGATCCCTCTGCACTGGAGCATCTCGAAGTCTCTCCCCATTTGGATAATAAGTCACCTTCCCAATTTTCTGACCAAAATGAATGACCTCACACTTATCCACATTAAACATTTTGGCTCACTCTCCTAACCTTTCTATATCCATTTGTAGGGTTCTTATTTCCTCATTGCAACTTACTGTCCCGCCTATTTTTGTGTCATCTCCACATTTGGCTATAGAGCTTTCTATCCCTGTATCCAAGTCATTAACATAAATTGTAAATAGCTGGGGCCCAAGGACCGATCCCTGTGGCACCCCACCAGTTACTTCTTGCCATCCAGAAAAAAAACATTTATCCCAACTCTCTGTCTTCTGTCCATCAGCCAGTCACCTATCCAAGCTAATAAATTACCCCTAATCCCATGTGATCTAACCTTGTGAAGTAACTTTTGTGCGGCACCTTATCAAACGCCTTCTGGAAGTCCATCTACATCTACAGGATCCCCATTATCCACTTTGCGTGTTACATCCTCGAAGAACTCTCGCAAATTAGTCAAACATGATTTGCTCTTCATAAAACCATGCTGACTCTGATGGATAGCATTTTAACTTTCCAAATGTCCTGATATTGCTTCCTTGATAATTGATTCTAACACTTTCCCAACAAAGATGTTAAACTAACTGAACTGTAACTTCCCATATTTTGCCTCCCTCCCCTTTTGAATAAGGGCATTACATTAGCATTTTTCCAATCCATTGGAACCTTTCCCGTGTCCAGGGAATTTTGGAATATTATAACCAATGGATTCACTATCTCCGCCACCAATTCCTTTAATACCCTAGGATGTAGGCCATCAGGCCTGGGGGACTTATCTGCCCTTAATTCCAATAGTTTGCTGAGTACCTTTTCCCTATTGATGTTGATTGTTCTGAGTTGTACCCTTTCTCTTACCTCTGACTTGCCCGTTCCTATAGGAATGGTACTAGTGTCCTCCACCGTGAAAACTGAGGCAAAGTATTGATTTAGCATCTCTGCCATTTCAGTTTTCCCCACTATTAACTCTCCGGTTTCCTCTTCCAAGGGATCAACATTCACCCTAGCGACTCTCTTCCCTTTTATATACCTATAGAAGCTTTTGCTATCCTTCTTGATATTTTGAGCTGGTTTTCTTTTGTAATTTAGCTCTCCTTATTACTTTTTTAGTATCTCTTTGTTTATGTTTGAAAGTTTCCCAATCTTCCAGCCTGCCACTGGCCTTTGCAATATGGTATACCTTAGTTTGGTCTTTATATTGTTCTTGACCTCCTTGTTTAGCCATGGATGTTTTTTACGCCCCTTACCATCTTTCTTCCACAGTGGGATATATTTTAGTTGTGAGGACTTGACTATCTCCTTAAACAGGCCCGAAGCTCCAGAAATCCTGCTCTAAACCTCTCAATTTCTACGATGATCCTTCAAAGTCACCTCTTTGATCAAGCCTTTGGTGGATCAGTATCAAATTCTGTCTGATAACACTCCTGCAATGCACCTTTAATACATGTTACCATATTAAAGATACCAGGGGAGGCAATGGCCTAGTGGTATTATCGCTGGACTATTAATCCAGAAACTCAGCTAATGTTCTGGGAACTCTGGTTTGAATCCCACCACGTCAGATGGAATTTGAATTCAATCAAAAAAAATCTGAAATTAAGAATCTACTGATGACCATGAAACCATTGTCAATTGTTGGAAAAACCCATCTGGTTCACCAATGTCCCTTAGAGCAGGAAATCTGCCATCTTTACCTGGTCTGGTCTACATGTAACTCCAGAGCCACAGCAATGTGGTTGACTCTCAAATGCCCTCGGGCATCTAGTGATCTGCAATAAATGCTGGCCAGCCAGTGATGCCCATGTCCAACGAATGAATTAAAAAAATGTAAATACAAGTCAAGTCTCCTGAAGATTAGTGTTGCTGACTAACCTGTATACACTGCAAGAGGGAAAACTCATCATTTTCTCAAGCATTCTTGAAACCTGTGATAAACCAATATCATCTAATGTACTTACGGTGGGTGTAAATCAGAACATAAAATATGTTGGGAATTTTATATTTGAGGATGAAGTAACTCCATTTTTGTCTGATAATGGAGCAAAAGAGATCATTATTCTTAGAAATACAGGTTCAGCCCAATGTCTGATTTCTGCAAACGATATGCATTTCTCCCTAGAAAATTTGCTAAATAAAAAGGCTAAGTACAGGACATTGGTGGAAATTTTTTACCTGAGTAAAATCAGCACATGAGGCTAGAGCTTACAAAATTAATAAGCAGATAGAACTAAAGGCTCTGTATAAGAACAGGTATAGCATTTGAAACAAAACAGATGAACTGATAGCAGAAATAGAAATAAGTAAGTACAATCTGATAGCCATTACAGAAACTGCAGGATGACTTAAATTGCAACCTGAACATTGAATACATGACAGTTGGGAAGGGCAGGAGATTAGGAAAATGTGGAGGGATATGGAACAAAGAACAGGTGGCACGGTAGCACAGTGGTTAGCACTGCTGCTTCACAGCTCCAGGGACCTGGGTTCGATTCCCGGCTTGGGTCGCTGTCTGTGTGGAGTTTGCACATTCTCATCGTGTCTGCGTGGGTTTCCTCCGGGTGCTCCGGTTTCCTCCCACAGTCCAAAGATGTGCGGGTTAGGTTGATTGACCATGCTAAAATTGCCCCTTAGTGTCATGAGATGCGTAGGTTAGAGGGATTGGCGGGTAAATATGTAGGGATATGGGGGTAGGGCCTGGGTGGGATTGTGGTTGGTGCAGACGCGATGGGCCGAATGGCCTCTTTCTGCACTGTAGGGTTTCTATGGTTCTAATTGTTTCTATAGTACAGCACAGGAAACAGGCCATTTGGCTCTCCAAGCCTGTGCCGCTCATTGGTCCAACTAGACCATTCGTTTGTATCCCTCCATTCCCAGACTGCTCATGTGACTATCCAGGTAAGTCTTAAATGATGCCAGCGTGTCTGCCTCCACCACCCTACCCGGCAGCGCATTCCAGGCCCCCACCACCCTCTGTGTAAAAAATGTCCCTCTGATATCTGAGTTATACCTCGCCCCTCTCACCTTGAGCCCGTGACCCCTTGTGATCGTCACCTCCGACCTGGGAAAAAGCTTCCCACTGTTCTATATCCTTCATAATTTTGTACACCTCTATTAGGTCTCCCCTCATTCTCCGTCTTTCCAGGGAGAACAAGCCCAGTTTACCCAATCTCTCCTCATAGCTAAGACCCTCCATACCAGGCAACATCCTGGTAAACCTTCTCTGGACTCTCTCTAAAGACTCCATGTCCTTCTGGTAGTGCGGCGACCAGAACTGGACGCAGTACTCCAAATGTGGCCTAACCAGCGTTCTATACAGCTGCAACATCAGCCTTCAGCTTTTATAGTCTATACCCCGCCCTATAAAGGCAGCATACCATATGCCTTCTTCACCACCACCTCCACCTGTGCTGCCACCTTCAAGGATTTGTGGACTTGCACACTTAGGTCCCTCTGTGTTTCTATACTCTTGATGGCTCTGCCATTTATTGTATAACTCCCCCCTACATTAGTTCTTCCAAAATGCATCACTTCGCATTTATCTGGATTAAATTCCATCTGTCATTTCTCTGCCCATTTTTCCAGCCTATCGATATCCTGCTGTATTGTCCGACAATGTTCATCGCTATCCGCAAGTCCAGCTATCTTTGTGTCATCCGCAAACTTGCTGAAAACACCAGTTACACCTTCTTCCAAATCATTTATATATATCACAAATAGCAGAGGTCCCAGTACAGAGCCCTGCGGAACACCACTGGTCACAGACCTCCAGCCGGAAAATGATCCTTCAACTGCTACCCTCTGTCTCCTGTGGCCAAGCCAGTTTTCTACCCATCTAGCCACCTCTCCTTGTATCCCATGAGCCTTAACCTTCTTAACCAACCTGCCATGAGGGACTTTGTCAAATGCCTTACTGAAATCCATATAGATGACATCCACGGCCCTTCCTTCGTCAACCGACAAAGTTAATCTCTGTTATTTAATGATGGGTATTAGTGCAATAGAGAGGGATGATCTAAGTTCAGGAAACCAGGATGTAGAAGCAGTTGGAGATAAGAAATATTAAAGACAATAACTCACTTGTGGGAGTGGTGTACAGCCCCCTTTATGGTAGCCACATGGTAGGAAGAAATAATGGGAGCTTGTCAGAAAGACACGGCGCTAATCGTA
This sequence comes from Mustelus asterias, assembly GCF_964213995.1. Classification (NCBI taxonomy): domain Eukaryota; kingdom Metazoa; phylum Chordata; class Chondrichthyes; order Carcharhiniformes; family Triakidae; genus Mustelus; species Mustelus asterias. Next base: position 52,599,877 of record NC_135808.1, on the reverse strand, counting down.
GGGGCTTTTAATCTAAGTATAGACCGGAAAACTCAGATGGGCAAAGGTAGCATAAGTGAGGAGTTCACAGAATATTGTTGGGATAGTTTCCTAGAGCAGCACGTTTTGGAACCTTGGTTCCATTAGATTGGAAAGTGGCAGATGTTCCCTTTATTCAAAAAGGGAGGGAGCCAGGAAACTACAGGCCGGTTAGCTTAACATCTGCCTTAGGGAAAATATTAGAAGCTCTTATTAAAGATGTTATAGAAGGGCAGATAGAAAAAATTACGGCAATCAGGCAGTCAACGTGGTTTTGTGAAAAGGAAATCATGTTTATCAGCTTATTGGAGTACTTTTAAAAAGTAACGTGCTGTGGATAAAGGGGAATTGGGGGATGTACTGTACTTAGATTTCAAGAAGGCATTTGATAAGCTGCTATGTCAAAGGTTATTGTGGAAGAAAGAAGTTCATTGTGCAGGCAGTAACATATTAAGAAGTCTCACAACACCAGGTCAAAGTCCACGAGGTTTCGGAGTGCTGCTCCTTCATCAGGAAAGTAAGTTGTGAAGTGGACATAAGGAGGCTACAAAAGGATATGGTTGGGTTAGGTGAGTGGGCAAAGATCTCACAAATAGTGTACAATGTGGGAAAATCTGAGGTTGTCCATTTTGGCAGGAAGAATAAAAATTAAGCATATTATCTAAATGTTGAGAGATTGCTGAACTTTGAGATGCAGAACGATCTGGGTATCCCAGTGCATGAATCGCAAAAGGTTAGTATGCAGGTACAGCAAGTAATCAGGAAAGCTGAATGTAATCATTTATAGTGAGGGGAATTGATTACAAACGTTTTGTGGTTATGCTTCAGTTGTACAGGACACTGGCGAGACTACATTTGGAGTACTGTGTAAAATATTGGTCTCCTTATTTTAGTAAGGATGTATATGTGTTGGGAGCAGTTCAGGGAAGATTTTCTAGACTAATACCTGGAATGGGCAGGTTGTTTTATGAGGGAAAGTTGAACAGACTAGACTTGTATCTGCTGAGTTTAGAACAATAAGAGGCAACTTGATTGAAACATATGATCCTGAGGCGTCTTGACAGGGTGGATGTGGAGAGAATGTTTCCTCTTGTTGAAGAATCTAGAACTAGGGGTCACTGTTTAAAAATAAGGGGTCACGTTTAAAACAGATATGAGGAGTATTTTTCTCTCTGAGAGGATCGTGAGTCTCTGGAACTCTCTTCCTGAAAAGATAGTGGAAGTAAAGCAGAACTAGATAGATTCTTGATAAGCAAGGGGGTGAAAGCTTATCAGGAGAGGAGGGAATGTAGGTTTGAGGTTACAATCAGATCGGCCATGATCTTATTGAATGGTGGAGCAGTCTTGAGGGACCAAGTGGGCTATTCCTGCTCATAATTGGTATGTTTGTATGTTCCATTGCGCAGAGCCAATTTAAACTGTGCTTCAGTCAATGGTTGTGTCATTGTGCGAGTGGTGTCAAAACAGCTTATTAATGATGTTGACCTTAAGTTAATGAACAATCCAGCTAAGAGTGATGTACCGCTTCCAGGCAATTCCTCGAAATCCATTGAGGCTGTTAAAGATAAGGATGTCTCAGCAGGATCAATGGACTGGATAAACATATGCTTGTCTTTCAATCTCCTGTAAAGAACAGTGACTTCAACTAAATAAAATAATTTGTCAGCATGATAGAAAAGAGCATCAGGATTTTCTGACCCATCAGCAACTTACTTTAAATCATAGAATCCCTACAGTGCAGAAGGAGGCCATTCGGCCCATCGAGTCTGCATCGACAACAATCTCACCCAGGCCCTATCACCATCACCCCACATATTTACCCTGCTTATCCCTCTATCCTACGCATCCCGGGACATTAAGGGGCAATTCAGCATGGCCAATCCACCTAACCTGCAAATCTTTGGAGTGTGGGAAGAAACCGGAGCACTCAGAGGAAACCCACACCGACACGGGGAGAATGTGCAAACTCTGCACAGACAGTGACTGAAGCCAGGAATCAAATCCAGGTCCCATTAGCTGTGAGGCAGCAGTGCCACTGCACCTTAAAGTAGCAAAAGAGAACCATAATTTAAGAAAGGTTGTAGAGATAAACCAGGGAACTACAGACAAATGAGTCTCATATCAGTGGTAGGGAAACTATTGGAGAAACCTCTGAAGGAGAGTATCTTTCTCCATTTGGAGAGGCAAGGTTTGATCAGGGATAGTCAGCATGGCTTTGTCAAAGGGAGCTCATGTCGAACAAATTTGATTGAATTTTTTGAGGAGATGACCAGGTGTGTAGATGAAGATAGTTCAGTTGATGTCGTTTATATGGATTTCAGCAAAGCCTTTGACAAGGTCCCACATGGGAGACTTGTAAAGAAGGTAAGGCAATGCCTGGTTCTAAATAAGAACAAAAGGACTTACTGAAGCCACATGAGAAGAGACGTTGTCACGGAAGATTTCATCTTGATTTACAGTTTGCACCTAATGGAATTGCCAGCAAATAACAGTTCTTGACAAAGTTACCCAGATTGATAAAATTGCTCTATCTTTTAATCAAGAATCCTGAAAAACTGTAGAAACGGTACAAAGTGAAAAGAGTGATATCTTTTAACACATAACAGAAGAGTGAAGTCACTGGCAGTAAGGCAAATTCGAATTTATATGGGAGAAAGATCTTTAAAAACTCATAAAAGTTAGACTTTGGGCCCTGTTTTACCATTTTTATTCTAAGTGCTGGGTGGACTTGAAACTGGGAGTGTTTCAGATCTGACTTTTAGATCTGTTCTCAGGCACCCCCCATACACGCTCCGCCTGAAAAAATAGCAGCGGTTCTGAATCGCGCTGCAGAAGCCTATGGGCGGGGCTTAACACACCCTGAAACCCTGCAGCTCCAATTGGCGCCTCCAACTGCGCATGCGTAGAAAAGAAAGATTGAGAAACGCTCCGGTGCCACATCGCTCCTGGGCCGGAAAATGCCTCCCCTTGGCCCCCACAGACAGTGCCCCACCCCCACAACATAACTGACCCACTTATCCCCCCACCATCACGCCACCCAGACCAATCATGGGCCCCTCCCCCCTTCCCCTGCACCGATCACACGCATAGTGGCAGCGGACCCCCCCATTCCCCCCAGCGATCACATGCAGAGTGGCAGCGGATACCTCCTTCCCCCCCACCGATCACACACAGAGTGGCAGCAGACCCCTCCCCCTGCCCTCCCCTGCTCCTGGCCCCCCCATCAAAGAGCCATCTGACCCACCTCCCTCCCCCCCCCACCAGAGAGCCATCTGACCCACCTCCCTCCTCCCCCATCAGAGTGCCATCTGACCCACCTCCCCCCAACTCCCCATCCCCCCACGCCCCCCACCACTGATCTGAGTCAGAGAGCCACCGGAAGCTCTTAACTTACCTCCTCAGAAGCTGGAGCACCCAAATCGGACCTTCGCAGACCATGTCTGTTTCGCGCCGAATCTGGACGGGCGAACACGGTAGTAAAGGGGGAAGTGCCGATAAGTTTGGGCATGCAGCCCATTAAATCAATTTAAATGCATGCAATATATTTCGGGCGCGGTCCTGACGGAGGCCATTTTTGGCCCATGGTAAAGGGGGAACCGGCACAGAGGCGGGCACAGATCAAGCTACTCGCCTCACGCCCGACTTTACCAAGTTTTCGCACCTGAAAACAGGCGCAAAACTGGATTATAAAATCCGGCCCTTTAAGTCCTAACTCTTACATATGATTGGTGATGATGAGTTAATCTCTGTGTGATGATACTATGTCATTAAGAAACGTATTTTAATCATGTTTGTCTGCAGGGTTTTCAAGCAGGTCCTAGCATTTTATTGGTGCCATGATGTCTGTAACTGGTGTCCTCTAATTGTTACTGAAGCAATATAATGGACATCATGCTGATTTTAATCTGGACTAATGCAGTGTTCTGGGGTTTTATGGTCCGTTGGGGATTGCTGAGTGGAGCTTGATGTGGGGATGATTAACAGGTCAGGTGATATGTCTGGGGACAGTTTTTTTTAACAACATTGTTTTTAAAACTCTTACTGTGTTTACCCCAGTCCAACACCGGCATCTCCACATCATGACAGTTTTTCTGTACAGAAAAGTCCAATTTTTAGTTTCATTTCTCAGTTGCTGCTAAAAGCTGGTGGAAGAAGGCAGTGTCTCTGTCTCTCTTGCCAGAGGCTTTATGGAAAGCTCCAGGACTGGGAAGCCTCAGAGATTTAATCCAACATTCAAAGGACCAATTCATAGCAGCTGAAAATCCAGCATCATGTGAGCAGACTTGTTTCTGTGCCAAGTCTGGGGAAGGGTCTATGTCTGTGGGACGATGTTTGATTTGGAACAACATTGATAGCTGGCTGTTAAAGTTTATACTGTGTCATGTTTGAATTTTGTAACACGTAAAAGTTATGCTAATCCTTTTTATTATATTTTAACGGTGTTCTTAAATACACTTTGTTTGATAAAAGCTTCCTAGAGGTCACTTGGATCATACCTGGAGTGAAACTCCTTATGCTAACCCATGCCAAAATCAAATGTAAAACTTAGGGTCCAGGCTAACTTCATGAAACACCTTGGAGTTTCTGGCCTGGTGTAAGTGTTGATGTGGATTGTGTACTGGTGAGATGGAACGAAAGACTGATAAATAAATATGCAATAAATTAGCTGTTAAAATGTGTTGAATGTTATAAGTTATCACATTTTGCATTATGTTCTGGAAATGTCATCACTTGGGTGATGACTTTTCATCTTTTGGGGGTAGGTGTTACAAATATGAAGTTTGTAAGATGGTTATGTTTTAATTGTCTCCTTAATTTAGAGTGAAATGGAAGAATGAAGAGGGTGTGTGACTTATTCTGAACTCTGTCCAACAACGAGCTTGGGTGGTTTGGTTGCTATGGGATAGTGAGGTCCAGACTGCTTTATTTGGAACAGGGTTCAAGATATTCACAATTGTGGACAATGGCAAGAGCATCTGTGATGACTGTATGTGGACTGTTAGTCTTCAAGTCCTACAGGGAGTGGAAGGAATGTCAGGCTGTACAAGTAGTTATACTTTAAACTGTCAATTTAATTCCAAGATAGAATGATATTGAGGTGTCGAGAGCAGAGCTAATTAGAATTTCCACCTGGATATAATTCCCATGTGATTCACATTGCGATTGAGATGGGCTTTGAGTGGGCAAGAATCCAAGGGAATCCATTGTAGGGTTGGATTTTCTTAAGCGATTACCGAACCTGACAAAATCAGGTCACTCTGCCAGAATCTGAGAGAAAGAGTCAGACATCTGGGGTGGAATTTTCCATAAAAAAGATTAAGGCTTGAATTTTCTGGCCATTCATGTCCCGCCGCTGCTATAAGCGAGGACAGAGAATTTGGCGCTCAGCTAAATCTCCATTCACTGCAGTGGGACCAGAGAATCCCTCTGGCATGAACGGCCAGAGAATTATGGCCTAAGTATCATAGCGGTGAGAAAACTGGAGTGATCCCCCCTGGTCTGTCCGGTACAGACTGGACCACAATCATCCCACACTTTGTCATTTTCTGAGAGACTGGTGAGTTGTGCGTCAGTTCTGGGAGGGGCGTGGTCTAAGCACACTAGTGAGCCCGCTGCAAAGCGATCAACTGCCGTTTTAAAAGGGCTACTTTAAATATGCTAATCGGTTTCGCCCCCAGACTGTTTGCGCCAGTATAAAGGGACCAGGATGGTTGCAAACCGCTTGCTGCCAGGCATAAAACCCATTTTTAGGCCTGCACGCTATTTTCCAGGATTGGTATGATCTGCACCAGGACAGTAAGGCCGGAAAATCTCCCCTCATCTCTGTTTTCATCGGCAGAATGCCAGTGGGAGTTTGTGCTCACATTGAAGAGACCAAGGGCAGGATTCTCCAGCCCTTCCCACCTGTGGAATCTTCCATCCTGCCAAAGTCAACCCCCATTATTTGTTCCCCAACGGCGCGGCATGGGTGAGGACTGTAAAGTACTATTGATTTCGGTGGGACCGAAGATCCTGCTGGCAGATGATAGTGAGCCACCTCCAGAATGGGAAAACCCACCACAGGAGGGCTGGAGAATTCTGCCCCAAGTTGGTGAGGATTTAAACAAGGCTCAAAGATTTGCCTAGCTTAAGGTACAGGGAGGAATCTCCAGGGTAACCACCAATTTTGGGATTAAAAGTTACCCAGCTTGAAAGGGCAAAAGGAAGGCAACCCTTGAGGACTAAGAATCACTTTGGACTGGTTTCAGGAGAAGGAAGTGTCCTCCTAAGGCAGCATAAAGTACGAATGCAACTTGGGATTTTTGGTTGTTTTAAAAGTAAAATGGGGGAAGTTCTTTTCCGTGGTTTAAAGTACATGTTGCCTAAGAATGTTGCTTTCAATTCATTTGTGACAGTAAAAGCCTCAATACTTGACATTTTGTCGTGTGACTCTTTCAGTCAACCATTGGAAGTTCAAACGTCTCTTTAAAAGTTATCGCTCTCTGGGCATCATAACAGTATACCAGTTGACACTGGGCTCCTGATCACACTCAAATCATCATTGTGATCCTCACAGCCAGCAGCCCCTGAGATGAGGATGTCATCTGCCAGGTTTCATCATTTGTGTGTCCTCAGGCGATTCAGCAGGCTAATCCTGGAGCCACTACTCTTTGGCAGAGAGGACAAGAGTTGCCCTGAGGAAGGGATTTCTTGCTTCCACTTTCGTCACTTCCCAACACAGTAGAAAAATGGGTATCACTGGTGCGGGTAAAGAAAAGTGGAAGATGAGGTTAATGCTCTTATCTAGTCAATGACCCAGCACACAAACCACAGTCGTGCAGCCATTTCATTCCCAGATAGTACTCACTTGAAAATTTAAGCTAATCTTAGACCGTAGGCGCAACTAAATTCTCAAAGCTCACTCATGCAACGGTGAGGACACCCTAACCTGGGAAAATCTTACAGCCTGGGTCATTCGCGGCAAGCAGCAGATTAAGGCATCCCTCTACATTCTCCAGGGTTACACGTGGCAGTATGATAAAATAAGAGCCACAATAAAGAAAAACAGAGAGGGGGCAACTTTCAGTGGTTTCACATATCCCAACAGATCAGTAAACTGTTGGTCCATCACTTACCAGAAACACAGTTCTTCAACACTTCCTGATGGATGAGAGGTCAACACTTTGCCAGTAGTTTAACACAGGTTCAGGGGATCTCACATCCAGGGAGAGTACGGTTCCTCCACTTCTGTTAACCCCCAGTTTCTGCTCGGATGCGGCTGCTTTGGGGTAGTGGGAGTTAAGAATGACATTTAAACACCTACCAACTGGAGGCTTTCAACGCCTTATCTGGCAATTTGACTCATTCATGGATCATGCAGCTCAGTACCTCCACTATACAAAGTTAATATTTTTGCTGACTGTTTCTCGATTTCTGCCGAGCAAATGTCCTCTCCTTGCTCCTTTCTATCAGCAAGTCCCAGAATGCCCAGTGAGATCTGTTGAAAGCTTAATATTTTTGATTGGTTTACTAATCCCTTAAAATGTGGTAGGGGATTTGTGTGTTGTTTTTTATTCCCAGCGTGCTGTTGCCTGAATTACTTTAATCTGCACTATCAGTGAAAGCCTATCATTTTCTCAAATGCAATTTTAGTCATGAAAACTGATTTTCAAAAAAAAAAGGTTTACAGCTCCCAGATATAAGCAGCTGCTGCTTCCCATCTGGAACTGTCCTCAAAGCCAGTGACTGAAATTGCCCACATTAATGAATTAAGGAATGAAGTCCCTTTTATCTCCCTTCCCATTTCGGTCACAGTCTCACATATCACAATATTGTTCGGCAATGAAAAATCAATAAGAAAATATTGCAACAGGATATTGTTGGTTTGATTTTATTGATAGAAATTCCGAGTTCATGAAGGTCACTCTGCGTATGGCAGGCGGGAGATTAAATCTTTAGTCCTGCCTGGCATATATTCCAATAGCTGTGTTGAATTGAATAACAAGCAACAGACATTGAACAAAATGAAGGACCAAATCCATTTTCACTCTCGACTGGCCTCATTTCTTTTTTCAATGAAGCTGTGCTATTTTTAGTGAGGCTGATGTTTACCATTAACTCTCTCCAGTAAGAAAGAAGCCCGGTTAGTGAGAATCCTATATCTGTGGGTACATAAATGGGCTAAATCCTCCAGGAAAAATAACTGAGAGCTCATGATGTGCACTGTCATTAATGTGCAAATTAATCAGCAAGCTTAAGATGTTCAACGTGAGTTGTAAATCTTCAGAACTTGCTGGGTGATTTACATTGCCCTGCCATTTGCCTGATAAAAAAATGGGCATCTGGCTCTCAGTTGCCCCATTATTTTTAAGAACTTGCTGAATGAATTCAGCATTAATTGCCCATTATACTTGCCGCAGAAAGTTAAGGCTTATACTTAAAAGCGCAAGTATCTTCTGTTTATTTATTTAGTTATTAGTGTCACAAGTAGCCCCACATCTATAGTAAAGAAAGCCCACCAACGCCTCTACTTTCTCAGAAGACTAAGGAAATTTGGCATGTCCGCTACGGCTCTCACCAACTTTTACAGATGCACCACAGAAAGCATTCTTTCTGGCTGTATCACAGCTTGGTATGGCTCCTGCTCTGCCCAAGACCCCAAGAAACTACAAAGGGTCGTGAATGAAGCCGAGTCCATCACGCAAACCAGCCTCCCATCCATTGACTCTGCCTACACTTCCCGCTGCCTCGGAAAAGCAACCAACATAATTAAGGACCCCATGCACCCAGGACATACTCTCTTCCACCTTTTTCCATCGGGAAAAAGATACAAAAGTCTGAGGTCATGTGCCAACTGACTCAAGAACAGCTTCTTCCTTGCTGCCCATCAGATTTTTGAATGGACCTACCTCGCACTAAGTTGATCTTTCTTTACACCCTAGCTATGACTGTAACATTACATTCTGCACTCTCTGCTTTCCTTCTCTATGAATGGTATGCTTTGTCTGTATAGCGCGCAAGAAACAATACTTTTTGCTGTATACTAATACATGTGACAATAATAATTCAAATCAAATAAACACTACATTGAAGTTACTGTGAAAATCCCCGAGTCGTCACACTTCGGTGCCTATTCGGGTACACTGAGGGAGAATTTAACATGGTCAATGCACCTAACCAGCACGTCTTCGGACTGTGGGAGAAAACCGGAGTACCCGGAGAAAACCAATGCAGACATAGAGAGAACATGCAGACTCTGTAGAGTGACCCAAGCAGGGAATCGAACCCAGGTCCCTGGTGCTGTGAGGCAGCAGTGCTAACCACAGTGCCACCCCATTTATTTTTAAATAAAATTTATTTGTTAATACAATGTTAATATAACTGTTTAACCTTATTCCTGAAGGTCGAAAACTCTTAAATATGTTTTAAAAGGTATAATTTTAAATTTAAATATTTTTTCTTAGATTTTGGCCTCTCTATTTCTCTTCTGTACTTCTTTTGACTTGAATTAATTCCTGTTACATTCTTGATCCTGAAATTTTCAGGAGGTCCACTGCTAGTCCCATTGTTTACTGAGATCCCTGATACCCCATTACCTTCGTCATTATAGACTCGCGCTTCGAGCAAGTTACAATGCAAATTGTATTTGAGCTAAAGGGTGCAGGAAATACCTTAATAAACAGCACACATATATGGAATATCACATTCCATTTGGCTCAATTATGGATTGGTCTAAGTTTCTGTCTCTGTCTCCTTCTGTCTTCCATGCACATATCTCATTGCCGCTCTCAATGTCCTATACGTTGCTCTCTCTCTGCCTGTCATATTGCTTGATTTCTCCATGCGTCGCACTCACTGTTTTCTAACCGCTCATCTGTCAGTGTTTTCCTACCTGAGGGCGACTCTTTCTGTCCTGTGAAAAAGAGGAGCAACTTCCTTCTCGTACTCCATAAACATATTAAAATACATTTGAAACAATGGGAAGATGGGGTGCTTACTCGTATCATCACTGGACCAGTACTCCAGAGGCCCAGGTTCATGCTCTGGGGACAAGGGTTCAAATCTGAGCATCTAATTTAAATTAAATTAATAAATTTGGAATTTTTACAACTCGATTGTTGTAAAAATACAGCTGGTTCACGAAATGCCCTTTTGGGTCGGTAATCTGCTGTCCTTAACTACATAGAACTCCAGAATCACAATAATGTGGCTTACTCTTAACTGCAGTTTGAAATGGCCAAGCAAGCCATTTAATTCAAGGGCAATTAGGGATGGGCAATGAATGCTGGCGTTGTCAGTGACGCCCACATCCCATGAAAGAATGTGGGGGGGGGGGGAATGGGGACTTGTTGATGGCCAGATCTTCTTCCTCCACACCCAGAACAAAACATGAAACAAGCCAACAACTAGATCAGTTAATCATAGAAACCCTACAGTACAGAAAGAGGCCATTCAGCCATCGAGTCTGCACCAACCACAATCCCACCCAGGCCCTACCCCCATATCCCTCCCACTAATCCCTCTAACCTACACATTTCAGGACACTAAGGGGCAATTTAAGCATGGCCAATCAACCTAACCCGCATATCTTTGGAATGTGGGAGGAAACCGGAGCACCCAGAGGAAACCCACGCACACACGAGGAGAATGTGCAAACTCCACACAGACAGTGACCCAAGCCGGGAATCGAACCCAGGTCCCTGGAGCTGTGAAGTAGCAGTGCTAACCACTGTGCTACCGTGCCGCCCAACCACTGTGTTAACCACTGTGCTACCGTGCTTGCATTGTAAATGTGTCCTCAACTCAGAGAAACAAATCTCATTAACATGTGCATATCGGCAGGTGCCAGAGACTCTGAGAAGAGCACTCTCAGCTGAGTACATCTATCTCAAATACCTGCATGCTCCCGCATAACCCAGATAGGCCTGAGTGACGACATTCTGTTGAAGTCCCTTTGTGGCCTCTTCCCCCTCTATCCTGGCTTAGTCGAATGCTTTTCATTTCTGAGCCAGAAGTTCAAACCCCATTGCAGAGACAAAATCAAGGCTGAAACTCCAATGCAAATCTGAGGGAGTAAAGCACGGTTGTAGGTGCCGTTTTTCTAAGAAATGTTCAACTGAAGCCTCATGGCTCACTTATTTTGCAGTGAAGGTAAAAACATGAGAAGATTTCAAAAGAAAGGGGACATCAACAATGACCTCCGCTTCACAGAAACATTACATCAGATTTAATTTTTATTTAGTGGTGTTATGGGAACCATAAATCTGTTTCACACAGCAGTGTTAAGCACAAACAGGGCAGCAATTGAAGTGATTGCTAAAGGATTTATGAGTTTAGATCAAAGCCATAAATCTCCCATCATCAAATAAGCAGAAATCTTTAATAAACAGATCAATGTTTTCAAAGCATCAAAGGACAATATTTAAGTTGTTGCATGATTGCTTTAATGGTCACATGGTTTAATGGTGGTGACATTGGGCATTTCACAGTCTCCTGCCTTAAGTTTAGTTTTCTACTCTGTACAGGCAACAGCTTCTGCAAGATGATATTATTTTGAATCTATGGGCCCGATTTTATCATCAGGTTGCGCCCGTTTTCGGGTGCGAGAACTTAGTAAAGTCGGGCGTGAGGTAATTAGCACGATCCGCAACCGCCTCCACGGCCATTCCCCCTTTACCAATGGCTGAAAATGGCAGCGATTGGGACCGTGCCCGAAACGGGCACAGCAGCAATTTAAATACATTTAAATTGAATTAATGGGCCCAACTTTACCAGCACTTCCCCCTTTACCACCGTGTTCGCCCGTCCAGATTTGGCGTGAAACAGATATGCTCCGCAAAGGTCCAACTCGGGCGCTCCAGCTTCTGAGGAGGTAAGCCCAGAGCTTCCGGCAGCTCTCTGACTCAGATCGGTGGGGGTTGGGCGGGGGGTGAAACTGTTAAGGTGTGTTCCTCATGATTAATTGTGGCTATTTACAAAATCTTGCATTCAGAGAAGCTGATAGCTGATAGAAGTAATCAAGGCATCTTGTACCACAAATAATTGTGTGCTTTATATTGGAAATCCATAGCAACAGAATACACTAGACCAAGGTCCAGAGGGGTCTAATGACTGGAGGGATGCAACAAATCTGGGATGTGCAGGAAAATCTACTAACAAGTTTAAATATTGTTCAGGGTGATGGCCAATAAATGAGTCCCATGGACTGGCAGAATGGAATGAGAGTGGAGAGTAGAGAAACAGAGAAAGCAAACTTGTAGTGGAGAAAGAGCCTCCAATAGAGGATCTTAGCTCGTAACATCCCACCCAAGGCCAATGAAGAATTCCGTTCTGCAAGCAGTGGACACCCCCTGCCCCCCCCCCCCACCACAGAGCCATTTGACCCACCTCCCTCCCCCAGCCCCCCGCCCCCACCCCCCCGCCGCCCCGCCCCCCCGCCCCACACCCCCCCCACACCCCGCCCCCGACACCCGTCCCCGACACCCGCCCCCGACACCCGCCCCCGACACCCGCCCCCGACACCCCTCAGGCATTTTGGAATAGCCTGACCTTCTATGGTCTTATTTATGTCTTAGGTTATACGGAGTCAGCCTTATCAGGTCTTACAGGGGTCAGGCATTTTGAAATAGCTTGGTCAGCCGTTCTTATAATTTTCCCATCATGCCATCACTTAGTCCGTACAACTTCACAGGTGCAGAATGTAATGTTACAGTCATAGCTAAAGTGTAGATAGATAGAAGTTCTTCAAGTGAAGGTTTGTGAAATGCAGCAAACCACTCTTTCAGATGATGACCTGACATCGGTCACTGCACCTAAGGAAAGAACAAATAACATTAGAGAATATACTGATGTTTAAATTACATCAACGTTGATAATTTAAAAGTAAACCTATGGGTACTTTGTTAAAACAACTCCCCAGCCCACAAATAAGACAGTCATGCAATAGCTGGATCTTGCAGAATAATTTCATGTTTTCATAATAAGCTCACCTACAACTGTGAAATGAATGCAATATCAGATCATAATCAATTTATGCAGATTTTCTAGACTTAGAGGTGGCAGGATTGGCTGTGAACCTTTCTTACTGAAACACATGTTAGAATTTCTGAATTTGTGGGACACAGTCAGATAGCCAGTGTTGTTACTCTCTTTTATGTTATTGTCAAGGGGCAACAAACAATGAGTAGTGCAACTCTAATTTTCCAATAAAGCACAATTATGTATGAGCCCATCCTGCATGATATGAAAAACCGAATTAGACCAAGGACTGAATATTTTTCTTCAGTAAAGCAACATGATTAGACTATTAGAAAATGCATAGGAATGAAGGTCATTAAACCCTATGAGCCAGTTCCGTCATTCAATGACTTCTTGGCTGATGTGTGGCTTTGAATGTACATACAAGCAGGTTTAGTGTCTTTCTGAACCTTCTGGAGTTTCTCGGTTGATTTCTCTGTCTGAGAGTTCTTTTTGATTTGGCACCTTTTGCTGGTTAGATGGTGCATTCTCTTAAGAGATGTATAAAGCTGGCAGGGTGGAGAGCTGCTCTCTCCCTCTCGAGACTTGAAAGGTGGCAGTTGCTAACTCCTGTTTTTCCCTCTTGCTCTCTCTTTTCTACTTGTGATGATCTGTCAATTTTCCTACAATAGGATTGGTCTGATTTTTTTCAACATCATCAAATTTAAATCTTATAGGTTCTTGGTAGCTGAGTGCCTGCTTTAAATTGATTGGGCAAAATTCAATCAACAACAGCTTGTCTTTGTCAAGGCTACTGCTTGACCTTTTGATACAAGTATTTCAGCTTGGACTTTAAATGTACTTTGCATTTTAAACCTCCAAGCACTGAAACAAAACCAGCTTTTAATTTTTTTTCCTCGAGTATTTTTACAATTTTTAACATTTTTATCAACAACACATTCCAACTTCACAAACTCAACTTCACAACAGTATTCCAAAATTCCTGTCTCATTAACTTTCACGGGTTTGGTGGAAATCATATTTAGATTTAGTGAGTTAATAGATTTAGTTTGCTCATGACATCACTTTGTCTGTTACTTTAAAAGATGACCTCATGTATAGCAGATAAGTTTCCTTTGCTAATATGGCCAGCGGTAATTTCTAAGTTATAATGTTTCCATTACTTATTAAAACATACCGAATTCAACAGTTTGCTACGGTGCCATTTTTTGGTTTTCCACAGGAAGTGGAATTATTCAGATTTGGATCTGAATTTGCTGCCCTTTATCTAGGGAGGAGGATCCCAAGATTTTCACATTCCTGTGGTGCCTGTGATTCAAGAATTTAACGAATGGCAGTTTTGATTCTCCCTCCCTCGCTAAGTTCAATGGAATGGTAAGATTGAATGGTAGTTTCAATTACTGAGAGCAGTGAATAATTACAAGGTGTAGCCCACTGAAAGATGAGAGGAAATCTAGGCTACTGTCTCCGTGCAGCATAACAAGTAGGGCTGTTGCTTTCATTCTTCTTTACAGCTGTGGGTCCTAACCTCACCCACCTTTAATGGTTCAATTATATTGTATTCGTGAAATCTCCATTCACATGATCCATTTCATGGTAAATATCAGCAGCAAATGAAAGTCATCTTACCTTGACATAACTATCACACTGATGCCGAAGTTGTATCTCTTTTTTGTACACATTCACTTTAATCCCCAGCATCTTCAGATATTTTCCTATTTCACAGGACAATATTTTTGGTGGTTTGAATATGATAACATTAATCTGATCGGAGCCATCTGTTATAGTGATACGAAGTGGAGATTTATCTTTTCCCTTGATTGGCTGTGAAAACTGTAACAAAACACGCATAAATAAATACAAGCTATTTAAATATACAACAGTTTGCATGTATATCGCTCATTTAAGAATTATTTTAACTTGACTTTGTCTTGTTCAGTAAACAATAATGAATCAAAATTACAATGTTTAATAACTTGATTGAAGTATACAAGACCCTGAACAGTCTTGACAAGTTCCCAGATGTATCTTGCAGCACTTAGAAAAAAAATTAGGCAAAACGTGATTCTTGCTAGTAGGGGGGAAATGGGCGGAGCATATTCACTCGGGGAACTCAGCTGCTTCCAGTGTGTACACAGTGCACTGGGATATCTGTCACTCCCCCCCAGACATCACTTTCCCCCACCTGATCGCCCCTCATATATCCCCTACCCCCGATCTCCCTCCCAGACATCACGCCCCAATCTCAACCCCCCCAGACTTTGCCCCCCCCCCCCCCCGATCATCCTGTGGACATCACCCTCCCCAACTCCCGATATTGCCCCCCGCTCCTGACCGCTGCCCCAGCTGATCACCGCCCCTGATCCCTCCCCCAGCTGATTGCTGCCCCAGCCAAATCCTACCCCACTCCACCCCCGATGCAGAGTACCCCCCCCCCCCATTGGAGCTCCCCCACCTCCCTATCATGGCCCCGCCCCCATCATGGGCCCATCATTTCAGGTTCCACCCCTCCCCCTAGATCCTGCACCTTGGCACTACCTGGGGTCCGGTGGGCAGTGCAAGCGTGCCCATTGGGCACTGCCCGCCCTGCCCCAACTATCTCGGAGGTCTCAATGTCCTCCAGTCCCACCAGCGAGGCCATCATGTCAGGTCCCTGTTGTTGGGGACCATATGTGACCCTCACCTGTGAGGACCTCCACCGGCGAGCAGATAAGGACAAGTGAGACCAGACGACTGTGTCCGAGACTTACTAATTACATTGAAATTAACAAATGAATATGTAAATCAGCCTCATGCCAAACTGATTTCATCGACAAACAGGGCCAGTAACATCGCGAGAGGCAAGAAACCAGGCACGAGCCAGTGAGATCGCCTCCTTTACCTCAGAAGGTGATGGAGGTGGGATCATTGAATATTTTTAAGGCAGAGGTAGACAGATTCTTGTTAGATGAGGGAATCACAGGTTAACAGGGGAGATGGGGTTGTGGAATTCATAACACAAACAGACCAGCCATAATCTTATTGAATGGCAGAGCAGCTTGAGGCCTAATTCTGCTTCTCTTTTGTATATGTATATAAATACAAAGAAAGAACCAAGCACTCATATTATGCTTTTCATATCCTCAGTTCAACCCAAAGCACTTTGCATTAATTAATTGATGCTGACGTAATCACTGTTGTTTTATTGGCTACTTCCCAGCAATGTAACACTGTGCCTCTGCTGTAACTACTTACACCTTCCCTGGAATTGCCTTTTATTTCTTAACTTGTTTTATTATTCCCCCACCCCGCAAACCATCATTCATTTTGCCATTTAATCACTGTTGCCAAACACAGACGTATCCGATTTTTTTCCCCAGCCAGCCCATTTCCTTGCTCTGCATTTGCTTAAAACATGCTAAATATTAACGTCACAGTAAAAAGGAGAAAAATGGATAGAACACAAATATAGATAACGAGGTACTTAACAGGTTAGCAGCAACCAAGGAGGAAAATACATCATCTATGATTCTACCAGATCCAGATGGAATTCATCTAAGGCTGCTGGGTGAATTAAGGTTGGAAATTATGGAGGCTCTCAATCCAATCCTTCTTTGATATGGGGGAGCTGTCAGAGGAGTGGAGGATTGTACATTTCTGTTCGAAAAAAGGGAGCAGAATAATCCCAGCAATTTGGATGCCAGTCATTCTAACATCGCTGTGGAAAGTTTTTTAGAGACAATAATCCAGGTCAAAACTAAGCACTGTTTGGAAAAATATGGCTTAATAAATGAAAGCCAGCACAAATGTTTATAAAAAGCAAGTTCTATTTGATTAATTTGATTGATTAAGTAACAGAGAAGGTTAATATTATGTATATGGACTTTTCAAAATGATGAAGTGCCACATAATAATCTTGTCAGCAAAACTGAAGGGTGGGGTTTTCCAGTCCTTCCTGCCAGTAGGATTTTCCGGTCCTACCGAAGGTGACCTTGCACGGTGGGTTCCCTGGTGGAGGGATGGGCGAACCATCTCTGCCGCCAGAAAAGACGTCGCAAAGTTTATGAGATTGGAGGGACAGTAACTGTGTGGATTCAGAATTGGTTAAGAGCGTATGGATGAAGAATTATTTTTTTCGGGAAGTGTGTGTGTGTGTGTGTTAGTATTCCCTAGGGGACCACTTCTCTTTTAATCTATACTAATGTTTAAAAAGGGCTGCAGGGAAAGGCCTGGGAACTACAGGCCGGTGAGCCTCACATCTGTGGTGGGTAAGTTGTTAGAAGGTATTTTGAGAGACGGGATCTACAGGCATTTAGAGACGCAAGGACTGATTAGGAACAGTCAGCATGGCTTTGTGAGTGGAAAATCATGTCTCACAAAGATTGGGTTTATTGAAGGGGTAACCAAGAAGATAGATGAGGGCAGTGCAGTTGATGTTGTCTACATGGACTTTAGCAAGGCTTATGACAAGGTACCACATGGTAGGTTATTGCATAAGGTTAAATCTCACGGGATCCAGGGTGAGATAGCTAAATGGATACAAAATTGGCTTGATGACAGAAGAAGGTTGTTTTTCAAACTGGAGGCCTGTGACCAGTGGTGTGCCTCAGGGATCGGTGCTGGGTCCACTTTTATTTGTTATTTATATTAATGATTTGGATGAGAATATAGGGGGCATGGTTAGTAAGTTTGCAGATGACACCAAGATTGATGGCATAGTGGACAGTGAAGAAGGTCATCTCGGATTGCAATGGGATCTTGATCAATTGGGCCAGTGGGCTGACGAATGGCAGATGGAGTTTAATTTAGATAAATGCGAGGTGTTGCATTTTGGTAGATTGAACCAGGGCAGGACTTACTCAGTTAATGGTAGAGCGTTGGGGAGAGTTACAGAACAAAGAGATCTAGGGGTACAGGTTCATAGCTCCTTGAAAGTGGAGTCACAAGTGGACAGAGTGGTGAAGAAGGCATTCGGCATGCTTGGTTTCATTGGTCAGAACATTGAATACAGGAGTTGGGACGTCTTGTTGAAGTTGTATAAGACATTGGTAAGGTCACACTTGGACTACTGTGTACAGTTCTCCCTATTATAGAAAGGATATTATTAAACTAGAAAGGGTGCAGAAAAGATTTATTAGGATGCTACCGGGACTTGATGGTTTGAGTTATACGGAGAGACTGGAGAGAGTGGGACTTTTTTCTCTGGAGCGTAGGAGGCTGAGGGGCAATCTTATAGGGATCTATACAATAATGAGGGGCATAGATCAGCTAGATAGTCAATATGTTTTCCCAAAGATAGATGAGTCTAAAACTGGAGGACATAGGTTTAAGTTGAGAGGGGAGAGATACAAAAGGGTCCAGAGGGGCAATTTCTTCACACAGAGGGTGGTGAGTGTCTGGAACAAGCTGCCAGAGTTAGTAGCAGAGGCAGGTACAATTTTGTCTTTTAAAAAGCATTGAGTCAGTAACATGGGTAAGATGGGTATAGAGGGATATGGGCCAAATGCGGGCAATTGGGACTAGCTTAAGGGTTTAAAAAAAAAAGGGCGGCATGGACAAGTTGGGCCGAAGGGCCTGTTTCCATGCTGTAAATCTCTATGACTCTATAATGACCTGGATTTGAATACAGTATACCAGATAATAATTTCAGACTTTTCACATAAAATAAAACTCAACATAGTAACAGACCACAAAAAGACCGAAGAAATGGCAAACACATGGCAGATAGCGCAATTTTAAAAGGTGCAGGAACATATACTCGAAGATGGCAGCACAAATTGAGAAGTCTGCTAAAAGGGATGTTAAAAGCTGTACTTGCCTTTATGAATGGCAGCATAGAGTATAAAAGCAACAAATTATGTTAAGCCTATGCTAAAATTACTGGTTCAAGCTAAACTGAAGGATTGTGGACAATTCTGGAATCCCTACTTTAGGAAGTGCTGTCAACATCTTACAGAAGCTACAAGAGAATAACTAAACTGTTATTCAGTTATGTGGAGAGATGAGCAAAACCAGGTGTCTTGCCTTCAAATCGAGCAGGTTAAGACGGATGTAATAAAAGTGCTCAAAATAATTAAGGTTTTTAAATCGAGTAAATAGAGAGAAACTGTGTGTGGTGGCAGTCAGACCCCAAACCACAAATTTAAGATAATTGCCAAACAACCAGAGATGACATGATGGGAGAAAAAGTCCCACAGAGAGATGATATGATCTGGAACACACCGCCTGAAAGGCTGGTGGAAGCAGATCCATTAGCAATTTAAAAAAAGAAATGGAATAAATACTTAAGAGTATTGCAAGAAAGAGTATGGGGAGGGGGAGGAGATTAATCTGATAGCTCTTTCAAAGAACTGACACAGTCATTAAATGACATCCTTTAATGATTTATCTTCTTTGTCTTTAATTTGTTTCACTTCTGGACAAGAACTCGGTTTTTCTCTCGAACATGCCACCTGAGCTGGAGTGTGTTTCCAGCATTTTTTGTTAAGCATTTCCGGTTTCCAGGATCCTCAGAATTTTTTTCTTGTTACTTTTTCTCTTAATTAAATGGTTAAATGGGTTTAATTAGTATTTTATTGAACACCAACAAATTCATTGAAATGTGTATGGTAACCATTCTATGCACCTTGCGTCTGTTCTAAGCCTGCTGTCCCCGTTCCAGGTCCCCAGCCCCCAAACCCACTATAGGTACTTCCCAACATTTGCTATAAATGATGAATCAAACCTGAGACCAGTCTGACTGACATGGGGCTCACTGACGCACTATGTAGTACACTTATGCAGTGTGCAATTGGGAAAAGACAGCTTACTGAAACATACCGTTGTGATCTCGAAACATCCATTTACAAATGTTCCTTCAGGCTTTTGTTTGATTTCTCTCAGACTGAGGACTGGCACCTCTTTTGTTGTTTTGATCACTTTGCTTGCCAATTTGTTGATTTGTGAGTTTCTTGTCACATTTATTACCCCATTTGAATACTTAAAATTGGTGATCTGAATGTTGGCACCTTTGCGAAATTCCCCATGTTCTCTGTTGTACACTTTCACTTGAATGGTGTCATTTTCATCTGCTATTGTTGCATGGAAGACCTTCATTTTCTTTGCTTGGTTGTTTATGTAATTGTGGTTCACCTTCTCCAGAATCTTCCCTCTGACAGTCAGATCTTTCTGATAACTCATGTCATTTAATTCCAGTTCTTTTAGTTCCCTTAAAGTTGTGATGCGAGATCCAGGAAACTGTGAGAAATACAATTCATTGGCTGGTAAATTTATATAGAAATCCCCATTATTATTGATCAACACATCTTCCAAAAGTTTCTCTTTTAATCTGTCAATATGATTTAAAACAGAAGGCACTCCTTTAATCAATTTCTTTGTTAACAGATAATATATCTTACAGCAAATTCTAGTGGCCTAGTGCAAGAAATCACCACTAGCTATAACATCAAGCCATAGAGAACAGAAGGTTTTATTGATATTGAGTAAACTGATCTGAGGCAGAAGTGCTGCAATTGACCATCCACCTTCTGAGATGGGCAGGTAAAATAAATCAGTTGCTTCGGGGACAGGGGTAGGTTGGGAGTTTGACTGGGGTGGTACACTTGTTACACTGTAATGCTCAGGGAGGACAGAAACCTCCTATGCCGCAGAAGGGCAAGGGTTTGCTTGATTTTCATTTTCAGTCTTATGAAACATCCTCTTCACCTTAAGTGAAGACAAGAATGGACTTGGTTGTCAAACTCTGCATAGTCTCACGGTGTGGTGACCCTCACTGTTTCGGTTGATGAAATATTGACCACTAGGGTGAGATCTGGAGAGCTTGTTATCAACAAAATTTGATACCAAAGTGGGGGAGAGGAGTTTTGTATTTAACACCATTGGAAAATACAGAAATCCATAAACTTGTGTAATGAGCATTTAGTTAGTAAATTGACTTCAATATAAATGAATGTGAGGTGGTACATTTTAGAAAGAAGATTAAGGAGACCATATACTCTTTATAAGAATCTAAAAAGGGTAGAGGAACAGGGGAGTCTAGACATACAGATACACAAAGGACTAAAACTATTGTGTTGGTTAATAAGGCTATTAAAAAAGCAACAAAACACCAGAGCTCATTTCTAGAGTGGTGAAATTAAAAAGTAAAGCAGTTATGCTAAACTTGTATAAAAACTTGGGAAGGCCACACTTGGGCTACTGTATACATTTCTGGTCTCTATATGACACAAAAAGTTGGAATATTGTGAACAGTGAGACGGACAGTGATAGACTTCATGACAACATATACAGGCTTGTGGAAATGGAATGTAGCACATGAAATTTAATGTGTAAAAGTATGTAGTATGAAGAGCAAGGAGAAGTAATTTAATATCAAGGATATAATTATAGAAGAGAATGCAGGAGCAGAGGAACCCTGGGGGCTTATGTGCACAAACCGTTGAAGGGGTTGGGGCAGATTGAGAGAATGGTTAAAAAGGCATTTGGAAATCTGGGCTTTATAAATGGATGTATTGAGGACAAAAACAAGGAAGTTATGGTGAACCTTTATAAACACTGGATCAACCTAAACTGGAGTGTTATATCCAAACCTAGGCTTCACATTTTGGAAAGGATATGAAGGCATTAGAGAGTTTGCATAAAATATTTATAAGAATGGTTCCAGTGATGAAGGACTTCAGTTACATGGATATATTGGAGCAGTTGGGGCAGTTCTCCTCAGAGAAGAGAAGGTTGAGAGGAGATTTGACAGAGGTGTTCAAAATCAGAAAGGGTCTGGACAGAGTAGATAGAAACTGTTGCCATTTATGGAAGGATCTAGATCAAGAGGATATTGATTCGATGTAAATGACAAAAGAACCAACAAGAACATGAGACATAGGCTTTTTTTTTCGTACAGAGCTAGTGGTTAGGATCTGGAATGCAATGGCTGAGAGTGTGCTGGAGGCAGATTCAATTGTGGCTTTCCAAAGTGAATTGGAGGATTACAAAAAGAGAAAATAATTGCATGGCTTACAGGAAGAGAACAGTGGAGTGGGACTAGCTAGCTGAAATTGCAGAGGGCCACTCTGGACACAACAGACCAAATGGCCTCATTCTGTGCTATGACCATTCTATGGTTATAAAAAAAAGACACAGAAGCACTGGAGAGACTGCAAAAAAGATTTACTAGAACAATATCAGAACTGGAAGTCATACCAATCAGGAAAGATTAAGCATCCTTGGATTCTTCTCTCTAGAAATGAGAATACTGGAAGGTGATCTGATGGAGCACTTTTTATGAGATTATAAAAGGTTTTGATAAGGTTGACTCAGAAAATACATCTCCACTTGTGGGTGAAACCAAAACTAGGAGACCTAAATATAAGTTAGTCAATAATAAATCCAATCAGGAATACAAAAGAGAAGTCCAGAGAGTGGTTAGAATATGGAACTCACTATAAAGGAGTAGTTAAAGTGAATAATAATGATGCAGTTAAGAGGAAGCTATATTATGGAGAAAAGAATGAAAGGATGCGTTGATGAGGTGTGGTAAAGAGCTTTAGGCAGAGATTCATTGAAGCAGAAACAGTACATTGACCTACTGGGCCAAGTGACCTGCTTTATGCTAGAAATATCATGCAATACACACCGTTAATATTGATCATTTCAATATTAAAATTGTAATGAATGGTACCTTTGGTGTTGAGTCAATTTTTTGTTTCCTTGCACTTTGGTTTTCCTGTAGTTTGGTTGGTCTATCTTGAGATATTTTGCGTGTTAATGGACCTGTAATGCAAAAACTGTTACCATATTGGAATACAGGAACAGGAGTAGGTCATTCTAAAAATTATATTAATGTCTATTGAATTAATCCCAATGCCTTTTCCCACACTCCCCTCCTCCAGTCCCATTCTTTAACATACTCATTTTTCAACCAAGGCATTTCAATTGATTATCACCTTTAGTGGTGTGCCCACATTCTCTCAAAAAACTGTGATAAAACTCATTGCCATGGCTTGCTATGAAAATGCTTAACTCAAATATGAAGTTTCTTTTAGGTTCCCCTTTTAGATTCCAGTAAAAGGGTGAAATGATAGTACTCTTCAAACTATTACCAGCCATATCCAGTTTTCTGGTAAGGAACAGCTAGCTTTTGGACTTTTGTAGAAAGAAGCAGGTCAATTTCTATGACAATGGGACATTTTGAATGGATGAGGCAAGCTTCTTGGGAAAGACAGCTTCCACCTAAATTTTGTGGGAGCACAAAGGTTGATAGAAGACATTCAGCTGGCTTTTAGAAAATATGTAAACGTGAGTACTGTGCTGATGTGTTTAAGGGCGGCTTTATTGATCATTATTATTAATTCTAAATTATTATGGATTATAGATTTTTACTATAGATCATTATTATTACAGATTCTGAAGAGCAGTCAGGGATGGGCAATCAATGCTGGCCTAGCCAGCAACGTCCACATCCCATGACTGAATAAAACAAATTAAACCAATCTGAAGTGTACAAAAATGAGTCAGTCATAAAGACCTTTACAATTTTCTAATGAAAAACTGTGGGCAATGAGAAATAAATCCTTAGAACTGCATTCAGGTGCTGTGCTGGAAAAATCACACATAATGTGCATTTCTAAGATTTGACTTGATGAAAATAATGAAATAGAAATTTTTCTAAGTCAACAAAAGTTTCAGAAAGGATAAATAGATCAAAGATTAGGCGCTGAATTTTCACCCCCAAATCTGGGAGCTCCACGGACCTTTAAAAATGGTAGATGGGACCCAATTCTGGGATTTCTGGCACCCTCAATTTTTGTAAGAAGTCTCACAACACCAGGTTAAAGTCCAATAGGTTTATTTGGTAGCAAAAGCCACTAGCTTTTGGAGCACGTGCTGCCCCTTTGTCAGGTGACTCACCTGACGATGGGGCAGCAAGCGCTCCGAAAGCTAGTGGCTTTTGCTACCAAATAAACCTGTTGGACTTTAACCTGGTGTTGTGAGTCCAACGCCGGGATCTCCACATAATGACCCTCAATTTTTGCCAGTGTAGGGGATGGATGCAGTTTTTTACTCCCAACGTGCCCACCAGTTCCAGTACAGGGAGAGGCATCTCCTAACTCTGAAAGATTACTTCAAAAGTTCCTACTCATTTCTACTTATGCCCCACAACCACTCAAAATGGCCCCTCATAAGCTCCATGCCAACCTATGCATCTCCACCCCTCCCCAATAACCCTCATATCTCCATGCCAAACTTTACTTCTCCACCAAGCCCCCAATGGCCCCTCATAACTTCCATGCCAAATTTTTATTTCTCCACCAACCATGCTTGTAACTTCCATGCCACTTCATAGCACTTCCATTCCCATTCACTTTAGTACGCACACTATATAGAACCAATGAATCCTATAGTAACAATGCCATGTGTGGAAAAAATTATGAAAACAGCCATTCACAACTTTCTTTAAAAAATCTGTGGTTACTACAACTCAATAAAAGTGTCAATCAACCAGAACTTTAAAGTATGAATAGCAGGAATTACAAACAATTGACACCCCCATTATCTTGTGTAAATAAACATGGAGCCATTGACAAAATACATAAGAACATACACTTTGGGAGAGGAGTAGACCACTCGGCCCCTCAAGCCTACTCTGCAATTCAATAAAATCATGGCTGATCTGATTGTAATCTCATTCCTGCCTACCCCAAAAAAACCTTTCAACCTCTTTTTAATCAAGAATCTATGTAGTCCTGCCTTAAAATATTCAAAGACTACTCCCATCACATTTTGAGGAAGAGTTTTCCAGACTCACAACCCTCTCAGAGAAAATTCTCCTCACTTCTACCTTAAATGCGTGACCTCTTATTTTTAAATAGTGACCTCCTAATTCTAGATTCTCCTACAAGAGGAAACATCCTCGCCACGTCCACCCTGTCAAGACCCCTCAGGATCTTAAAGGTTTCAATTAAGTCGCCTCTAACTCTTCTTAACTCCAGTGAATACAACCCTAACCTGTCCAACTTTTCCTCATAGGACAACCCATCAATTCCAGGTATTAGTCTCGTTAATGTTTGCTGAACTGCTAACATATTTACATCTTTCCTTAAATAAGGAAGCCAATACTGTCACAGTACCTTAGATGTGGTCTTAACTGCAGCGTAACCCCCCTACTTTTTCAATCAATTCTCTTATAAATTATAACATTCTGTTAGCTTTTGTAATTACTTGCCGTACGTGCATACTAACCTTTTGTGATTCATGCACAAAGACACCTAGATCCCTCTGAATGTCTGAGTTCTGCAATCTCTCTCATATTGATAATAAGTTTCATTTTTATTCTTCCAGCAAATATGGAATACATTTACCCACAGTATACTCCATTTTCCAGATCTTTGCCCATTCACTTAACTTATCTATATCCTTCTGCAACCTCCTTATGTCATTTTCACAACATACTTTCCTACCTATCTTTGTGTCATCTGCAAATTTAGCTCCATACCTTCACTCCTCTGATCTAAGTCATTGTATAAATTTTAAAATGTTGAGCCGCTGCATATACCTCTGTGAGACTCCACTCATCACATCCTGACACTCAGAAAAAGATCAATTTCTGCATACTTTGTTTTTTGCCAGCCAGCCAATCTTCAATCCATGTCAATATGTTCCCCTTACACCATGAGCTTTTATTTTCCTCAATAGCCTTTGATGTGGCACCTTATCAAATTCCTTCTGAAAATCCAAGTATAGTACATCTACAGGCTCCCCTTTATTTACCACGCATTTTACTCCACCAAAGAGCCCAAGTAAATTGGTTAAACATAATTTCTCTTCTGCACAGCCATTCAGACTCTTCCTAATTACCTCGAGTTTCTCTAAGTGCCCAACAATAACCTTCTTAAGGATTGATTCTAACACCCTCCATCGGACATACGTCAAGCTAACTGGCCTATGTTTTCCAGTTTTCTGTCTCCCTCCACTCTTGAATGGAAGGGTTATATTTGCTATTTCCAGTCTGATGGAACCACTCCAGAATCTACCGAATTCTTTTGTAGCTTCCTTATGTTCTCTTCACAATTTACTTTCCTACCTATCTTCCTATTGTCAGCAAATTTCGCAACCATCCAAGCAGTTTATAGAAGTTGTAAAAAGTTGAGGCCTTAGCACACTATTATTACATACTGCCAACCAGAAAAAGACCCATTTGTGCCAACCCTCTGTTTTCTGTCAGCTAGCCAATCTTCTATCCATGCCAATATTCTACCCTCTACACCATGAGTTTTTATTTTCCCCCACAAGTTCTAATGTGGCATCTTATCAAATGCCTTCTGGAAATCCAAGTACAATACATTCTTTTGTTCCCCTTTTTCCACAGCACATTTAACCAATAAGTTGGTTAAACATGATCTCCTTTTACAAAATCTTGTTGACTCTGCCTGTTTGCCTTGAATTTTTCCAAGTGTCCTTCCATAACATATTTAATAATGCTTTCTAACATTTTCCAATGATAGATGTTAAGCTAACTGTAGCTTCCCAATTTCTGTCTCCCTCCCTTTTTGAATAAAGGAGTTACATTTGCCATTTTCCAATCGGAAAATTAAAACCAATGCATCAATTATCTCCCTCACCACTTCTTTCAAAACATTAGGATGACATCCATCCAGACCTGGGGATCTGACAGCCTGTAGCTTCAACAATTTGTCCATAGCATTTCCCTGATGATTGTAATTTTTATGAGTTCCTCACTCCCTTCCATTTTCAGCTGTTTCTGGGATGTTACTTGTATACTCTTTGGTGAAGACTGATGCAAAATACCTGTTCAATTCGTCTACTATCTCCCAGCTTTCATCAGTTCTCCAGATGCACTTTCTAAAGACCAACGCTTACTTCAATTTTTTTCTCATTTAAATATCAATAGAAACTCTTACTATCCATCTTTATATTTTTATTTTTTCATAATTTTACCCTCCTTATTCATCTTTTTCATTTTCTTTGCTGTTCGTTATATTCTATCTTCTGACCTGCCATCTCTTTGTGTAATTATATGCTTTTTTAAAAGTATGTTACTGTCTGTAACTTTTTAAGTTAACCACGGATAGAATTTTTTTCTCATTGAAATATAATGATTCCATGTATTCTGAAATATCCTTTTCAATGTACATTTCTTTTAAACATGCATCTCTATTGACCTATCCCTTAACCTCATTTTCAGTTCATTTTAACCAGCTCTCTGTTTTCATAAACACATAATTGCCCTTATTGCAGTTTAAAGTATTAGTTCTTGATGCATTCTTCTCTCCCTCAAACTGAATACAAATTCAATCCAATTATGATCACTGTTACCTAGGGCAGTCTTCACTTTGAGGTTATCAATTAATCCTATCTCCTTGCAGAATGCTAGGTCTAGTACATCTTGCTCTCTGCTTGGCTCCAGAATGTGCTGTCCTAAGTAACTCTCCCAAAAGCATTCCATGAACTTCTCATCTATGCTACCTTTGCTCATCTGCTTTGTCCAGTCTATATATAGATTAAAATCCCCCATGAATATTGCCATACCTTTCTGACAAGATTCCATTATTTCTTCCTTTATACCCTGGTTTTAAAGTGTCGTTACAAATATGGGGCATGTACACGACTCCCAGTGTTTCTAATGAATGATAAACCAGATCATCACTGATTTGAAACTACATTTTTCTTGCTTTCTTTTCATCCATATCATTTCTAAAGAAAACAGTTTTCAGGTTGCTAATCAAAGGCACTTTATTCAGCTGAAGTCTGAGTGACTCTCAATGAATGCTCATGGTCTCTCAATAGTGTCTGTTAGATGCAATGCTCTGTCAATTCAACATTGCATTGATTTTAGTGACAACGGAGCTCTACAATTGTTTATGTACAGACCACTCTCAAATGGTTATTGATCAATATTAGGACAGGAGTATTGACTTCCTCACTATGTTGAAAACTAAGGTCCTTGTGCATTGGAAGTCCAATAGACTGCTGGGATATTTTATAAATGTAATTTCCTGCCAGTTTATAGTCACACTGCTGTCACTGTCAGTTGGACAAACATGATCTAGAATTCTAGATCATCCAAGTAGCTCCCATTGCTGCGTTCCTCCCTTTTCACAGCCCGCCTCGCCAAATTTCCAACAATAAAATAGAACCATAGAATCTCTACAGTGCAGAAGGAGGCCATTCAGCTCATCGAGCATGCACCGACTGCCCGAAAGAGCATCTTATCCAGGCCCACCTCCTACACCCTATCTCCATAATCCTGCACATTTACCATGGCTGATCCTCCTAACCTACACATTCTTGGATAGTAAGGGGCAATTTAGCATAGCCAATCCACCTAACCTACACATCTCTCGATTCGTTCACTGTTGTAAATTATCAGACTGCTTATTTCACATCCACTACTGGATGAGCAGAAATTTCTTCAAATTAAATATTGGGAAGATTGAAGCCATTTTTTTGATCCGCGCTACAAATTCTGTTCCCTAACTTTCGACTCTATCCTTCTCCCTGGTAACAACCTGACATTAAACCAGTCTGTTAACAACCTTGGTGTCATATTTGACCTTCAGGTGGACATCTGACTTCACTAAGGCGCCTATTTAAAACTTGGTAATATCATCCGAATTTGCTCCATCTCAGCTCATCGCTGCTGACTCATTCATAGAACCATAAAATCCCTACAGTGCAGAAGGAGGCCATTTGACCCATTGAGTCTGCACCAACTCTCCAACAGAGCATCTTACCTATCCTAGTAATGCAACATATTTACCCCATTAATTCCCCTAACCTATATGCCTTTGGACATTAAGGGGCAATTTAGCATGGCCAATCTACCTAACCTGCATATCTTTGAACACTTTTGTCCTTGCTACCTTTAGACCTGACTATTCCAGTGTACTCCAAGTTGCCATGTTCTACTCTCTAAACTTTAAGCCATTCAAAGCCCTTCTGCCCATATCTTAACCCGCAACACATCCTGTTCCCCTATCACCCACTGTGCCCGTTGACCTACATTGCTCCGAATAACATCATGATTCTAAAATTCCCATCCTTATTTTCATATCCCACCATGTCTTCACCCCTCCTTATCTCTGTTACCTCCTGCAACCCCTCAACCCTCCGAGATTCTGTGCTCTTCGAATTCTGATCTCTTGAACATCCCTGATTTTAATCGCTCCACCATTGGTGGCTATGCCTTAGATCCTAAGCCCTAAGTTCTGGAATTCCCTCCTTTACCTCCCTACCTCACTTTCCTCCTTTAAGGTAGTCCTTAAAACCTACCCATCTGACCAAGCTTCTGGTCATTTGACCTAATATATATGTGACTCATTGCCATACTTTATTTCATAATGGCCCTGTGGAATGCCGTGTTCATCAGGTTAAAGACAATATATAAATACAAACCATGATTGTTGATCTAATTGAAACATAAATTTCTTAAGAGACTTGACAGGGTAGATGCTGGGAGGATATTTCTTCTGGATGGGGTGTCAACATAGAAAATAGGAGCAGGAGTAGACAATATGGCCCTTCAAGCCTGCTCCACCATCCATTATGATCACGTCTGATCATCCAACTTGACAGCCTGATCCCACCTTCCCCCTATATCCTTTGATCCCCTTCGCCCCAAGAGCTATATCGAACTCCTTGAAAAACATACGGGGTGGAATTCTCCAGTTTTCAGGCTGAATGCCCACACTGGCGGGAAAACAGGAGTGTTTCCTGTTCAGGTTGGCAGCGTCTGTCAGGTGGGATTCACCCACATGAAAGATGCTAATGAGCTAATCTCAGGGAACTCGCAGGTCAGCCATGTTGTTCAGAGGTCGGGGTGCCCTTTTTAAAGGGCTGCCCAATTCCCACGCCTGGAGGCAGGCCTCCCCCCATTAAATGAAATGGTACCACCCACTGACCAGAGGAGCACCACCAACCCCTCACTAAAGAGGGGCATCCTCCATCCTGTGATATATGTATATATTGTATGTTGGGGTTTAGGGTGCGGACTGCCTCTTTAAGAATATGGGTCAGGTGACCCCCTGGGCAAGTAGTTCCTCCCAGTTGGGCAGTCAGACATCTGACTGTTGATCAATGCACATCTCTAACAAAGAGCGCCTACTGTTCAAGTTACAAAGTCTTTCTCGTGATTCTTTATGCACCCTTAGTCTATAGGGGTATACATAACACCCCCCACCCACAAATAATGGATAAACACCACCAACATCATGCAGGCATGAGGGTGACCCAACCCGCCCCCCCACTCCACCCCCATCCCAGACCCTCCACTTTGACCTCCTAGCCCCTCAGACCCCACACTCAGGTTCCCACCCCGCCTCAGAACCCCCTCTCAGGTTCTCATTCCCCTCAACCCCCCTCACTCAGCTCTTCCTTTCCCCTCAGACACAGCACCCCTTCTGCTCAGACCCCCCTCACTAAAGTCCCCTTCCCCCTCAGAACCCCAATTCATCCCCCAACTCCCTCCTCAGCCCCTCTCCCCCCCCACACTCAGGCCCCCCCCCCCATTCAGGCCACATGCCCAGGCAATGCCAGTGGTGCACTTCCCCCTGGAATCCTGGCACTGACACCCTGGCCTGGAACCTTGGGCCTTGAAAGGGGGTCATGGGTGTCAATGCCTTTTAGCTTTGACAAAGGGTCATCTGGACTCGAAACATCAGCTCTTTTCTCTCCTTACAGATGCTGCCAGACCTGTTGAGATTTTCCAGCATTTCTCTTCTGGTTTCAGATTCCAGCATCCGCAGTAATTTGCTTTTATCCAGTGTTCATCATAGGGCTGCCTGAAATCACTATGTGGAGATGCCGGCGTTGGACTGGGGTGAACACAGTAAGAGTTTTAACAACACCAGGTTAAAGTCTGGTGTTGTTAAAACCTGGTGTTGTTAAAACCTGTTTAACCTGGTGTTGTTAAAACTCTTACTGAAATCACTATGCCAGGGGTGATCTTCAGCTCTGCCAGGACTAGAAGGGGCAGTCCAGCCACGAGACCCCTATGCCAGGGGAGAGTGGTGAGGTCAACCCCTTGCCCACAGCCTGAGCATATCCAATCCCCAGGAACCTTAAAGGATCCTTCTTCTCCAGGCTGGAAGTGGCAGAGGGGCAAATGGCCACTGGACCTACCTACCTATTTGGCCCCTCTTGGAACCCAAGGCACCAGGCCAGGGTGTCAGTGTCAGAGTGCCAGTGAGCAGTGCACCGTTGACACTGCCAAAGCGCATGGCCTGAATGGGGCCTGGTAGGTGGGTCTGAGGGGAGGAGGGGATCTGAGTGGAGGTCTGAGGAGGGCTTGGTGCTGAGGGGAAAGCAGGCCTGAGTGGGGAGAGTCTGAGAGGGGAAGGGGCTGAGTGTGGGGTCTATGGGGGATTGAGGGGGGATTGGTTTGGGTCACCCTCACACCGGTGCGGTGGGGATTTTTGGGGGAGTTGGGAGAGGTCTGATGTGTGATTTGAGGGATGAGGGGGAGGATGCCCCTCTTTTCTGAGGGGGTTGGTGGTGCTACCCTGGTCATCCAGAGTCCAGTACATCATGTCCCCACTTGTGATTAGCAACACCAAAGCCCACCTGGGGCCATTATCGCTGGATGGCTGGATGCATGGCGGGCAGCTGGTGAATGGGCCATCAAACCCACAAATTGTATTACAATTGGCAGGTTTGCCTAATTATCAGGTAGCCGCCCACTATGAGCAGAAACCCGATTGGAGTCAGCAGCGCAGGTCAGGTGAATCCGTATTGCCTTTACATGTGTTGGGAATCCCGATTTTTGGTTGACGCCCCATTCAGTGGGGCATCAGGATTCCCTCCGGTTGCCTCACAAGGCTGAAGAATTCTGCCCACAATGCTTTGGCCTCAACTGCTTTCTGTGGTAGGGAATTCCACAGGCTTACCACTCTCTGGGTGAAGAACTTTCTCCTCATCTCAGGCCTATAGTTTTTACCCCTCTATCCTTCAACTATGACCCCTGATTCTGGGGTCATTGGAAACACCCTTCCTGAATCTACTCTGTCTAGTCCTGTTAGAATTTTATAGGTTTCTATGAGATTCCCCTCAAGATAAGGGTTCAACCATTTCGAACTGAGATAAGGAGAAATTTCTTCACTCAAAGGATTGTGGACCTTTGGATTCTATACCCCAGGCTGATGTAGATGCTCAGTTGCATATATTCAAGACAGAAGTTTATAGATTTTTGGGCAGTAAGGGAATTAAGGAATATGGGGATAGTGCAGGAAGGTGGTGTTGAGGTAGAAGATCAGCCATGATCTTATTGAATACCAGAGCAAGTGTCATGGCTGACTCCAGCTCCTATTTCTTATTTGTTGCATGTAAGTGTCCTCCAGAAATCTTTCCTTGCCAAATTCCCAATGGAAAAAGCTCTCCTCTGGGGGCACCCACATGACAAGATGGTTGTGCAATGACATATTTGGATGGCAAACCAGTAGAAAGAAGTGGAGAGTGTGCAGGATGCGCCTGTACAGGAATCCTCTCTGCATACAGTGGAATGGCATTGAGGGAAATATTGAAAGGTGGCTCAAATTGAAGGTCCTAAGGGAGTGCTCTGGACCTGGCACTAATGTGAAATTCTGTTCAAATGGGTCAGTTTAGATGGGAACATTCCACCCACTTTAGCTTCTTTGATGCCCCAGTAGAGTAAGGACCAAGTACCAATTTTAATGTTTCAACGACTTCAGCTGTGAGCCAAACATGTGCCACACCAGTTCTAGCGGTGACAAGTCGCCCACTTCATCACCATCCATTATGTCCGAGATTCTCATCACTTGCACAGGCCTTCGCGCTACGGTTCTCTAGCTTAGACCAGGGATTGGTCATGGCCACCAATTCTGAGAACCGATTACGGAACCCCTGCTTTTTTCCAGTGTGTAAAAGAAGAGAAAGCTGAGCTTCTGGTCCTGAGGGAGCCTGATTCACAGCCTCACATGTGCACCTCAGGACCCAACAAACAACACTACTCACCAATTTTGATTGGAAGAAGATCATTGCGAGGTACTTTTGACAAAACCTTTTCCAGAACCTTGGTTGCTCCTTGGGAAGTATAGTAATTAATTAATGTATTTACAAGATTTGGTTTTGAGATGTCTTTTAGTATTCCTCTGGGAATTTTGATTTTCTTATCCTCATCTTCCAGAAAGAATTTAAGATTTTCATATTCCTCGTCGGACAGTTCTTCAACAATTCGTAACAGTTTTGCTCGAATATTTGACATTCTGAAACAAAATCCTCCACTGTCAGAACACAATGTAAACATGTTACAAAGTAGACAATTTAAACAATAGCAGTGTTATATGTTTATAATTTGATGAACGTTAGGTATAAATGTATGAATGAATAAGTTACTGTACATTTTTTATTAATTTAATCATTTCTTCTATTTCCTCAGTGATCACTGATTGAACAAAGTACAAAGAAAAGTGCAGCACAGGAACAGGCTCTTCGGTCCTGCAAGCCTGTGCCAATCATGATGCCCTAACTAAACTAAACAAAACCTTTTGCCCTTACTCAGTTCGTATTTCTCTATTCCCATGTACCCATCCAGATGCCTTTTAAATGTTGTTAATATGCTTGCTTCCACCACCTCCTCTGGCAGTGCATTCCAGGCACCCACCACTGTCTGTGTGAAAAGCCTCCCCCACACATCTCTCTTAAACTTTCCCCCTCTCACCTTGAACCCGTGTCCCCTTGTAATTGACACCTGTACCCTGGGAAAAAGCCATTGACTATCCATCCTGTCTATGCCTCTCATAATTTTGTAGACCTCTATCAGGTCTCTCCTCAGCCTCCATCTTTCCAGTGAAAACAATCCTAGTTTATTCAACCTCTCCTCACAGCCAACATCCTCAAGATCAGGCAACATCCTGGTGAACCTTCTTTGCACTCTCTCCAAAGCTTCCACGTTCTTCTGGTAGTGTGGTGACCAGAACTACACGCAATACTCCAAATGTGACCTAACCAAGGTTTTATATAGCTGCAATATGATTTGCCAACTCTTGTACTCAGTGCCCTAGCCGATAAAGACAAGCATGCCATATGCCTGCTTAATCATCTTGGCTACCTGAGTTGCCACTTTTAGGGAATTGTGGACCTGCATGCCCTGATCTCTCTGTATGTTAATGTTCCTAAGGGTTCTGCCATTTACAGTATAATTCACACCTAAATTCGATCCTCCAAAATGCATCACTTCGCATTTGTCTGGATGAAACTCCATCTGCCATTTCTGTGCCCAAGTCTCCAATCTATCTATATCCTCTTGTATCCTCTGACAAGCCCTGGCATTATCAGCAACTCCACCAATCTTCGTGTCAACTGCAAAATTATTAATCAGATCATCCACATTTTCTTCCAGATCAGTTATATAAACTACAATCAGAGGTCCCAGCACTGATCCCTGCAGAACACCACTAGCTACAGATCTCCATTCTGAAAAACACCCACCGCTACTCTCTGTCTTCTGTGACCAAGCCAGTTCTGTATCCATCTAGCCAGCCTGCCCTGAATCCCATGTGATTTTAGTTTTTGTACCAGTCTGCCATGTGGGACCTTGTCAAACACCTTACTAAAGTCCATATAAATCACATTCACAGTCTTTCCCTCATCAATTATCTTTGTCACCTCTTCAAAATACAGTTAGGTTGGTGAGACATGACCTTCTCCATATCACTAACTAGTCTTCACAGTAGAAGACATGAGTAATATCCCAACAATTCAGGAAAGTCAGGCGGCAGAGTTGAATATGGTTGCCATCACAAAGGAGAAAGTGCTAGAGAAACTAAAAGGTCTGAAAATTGATAAATCTCCGGGCCCAGATGGGCTACATCCTAGAGTTCTAAAGGAGATAGCTGAAGAAATAGTGGAGGCGTTAGTTATGATCTTTCAAAAGTCACTGGAGTCAGGGAAAGTCCCAGAGGATTGGAAAATCGCTGTTGTAACCCCACTGTTCAAGAAGGGAACAAGAAAAAAGATGGAAAATTATAGGCCAATTAGCCTAACCTCAGTTGTTGGCAAAATTCTAGAATCCGTCGTTAAGGATGAGATTTCTAAATTCTTGGAAGTGCAGGGTCGGATTAAGACAAGTCAGCATGGATTTAGTAAGGGGAGGTCGTGCCTGACAAACCTGTTAGAGTTCTTTGAAGAGATAACAAATAGGTTAGACCAAGGAGAGCCAATGGATGTTATCTATCTTGACTTCCAAAAGGCCTTTGACAAGGTGCCTCACGGGAGACTGCTGAGTAAAATAAGGGCCCATGGTATTCGAGGCAAGGTACTAACATGGATTGACGATTGGCTGTCAGACAGAAGGCAGAGAGTTGGGATAAAAGGTTCTTTCTCAGAATGGCAACTGGTGACAAGTGGTGTCCCGCAGGGTTCAGTGTTGGGGCCACAGCTGTTCTCTTTATATATTAACGATCTAGATGACGGGACTGGGAGCATTCTGGCCAAGTTTGCCGATGATACAAAGATAGGTGGAGGGGCAGGTAGTATTGAGGAGGTGGGGAGGCTGCAGAAAGATTTAGACAGTTTAGGAGAGTGGTCCAAGAAGTGGCTGATGAAATTCAACGTGGGCAAGTGCGAGGTCGTACACTTTGGAAAAAAGAATAGAGGCATGGACTATTTTCTAAACGGTGACAAAATTCATAATGCTAAAGTGCAAAGGGACTTGGGAGTCCTAGTCCAGGATTCTCTAAAGGTAAACTTGCAGGTTGAGTCCGTAATTAAGAAAGCAAATGTAATGTTGTCATTTATCTCAAGAGGCTTGGAATACAAAAGCAGGGATGTACTTCTGAGGCTTTATAAAGCACTGGTTAGGCCCCATTTGGAGTACTGTGAGCAATTTTGGGCCCCACACCTCAGGAAGGACATACTGGCACTGGAGCGGGTCCAGCGGAGATTCACACGGATGATCCCAGGAATGGTAGGCCTGACATACGATGAACGTCTGAGGATCGTGGGATTATATTCATTGGAGTTTAGGAGGTTGAGGGGAGATCTGATAGAAACTTACAAGATAATGAACGGCTTAGATAGGATGGACGTAGGGAAGTTGTTTCCATTAACAGGGGAGACTAGGACGCGGGGGCACAGCCTTAGAATAAAAGGGAGTCACTTTAGAACAGAGATGAGGAGAAATTTCTTCAGCCAGAGAGTGGTGGGTCTGTGGAACTCATTGCCACAGAGGGCTGTGGAGGCCGATACGTTGAGCGTCTTCAAGACAGAAATTGATAAATTCTTGATTTCTCGAGGAATTAAGGGCTATGGGGAGAGAGCGGGTAAATGGAGTTGAAATCAACCATGATTGAATGGTGGAGTGGACTCGATGGGCCGAATGGCCTTACTTCCGCTCCTATGTCTTATGGTCTTATTTTCTTCCAAATGTGCACATATCTTGTCCTTCAGTATCTTTTCCAAAAGCTTCCCCACCTCAGACAAAGAACAACAAAGAACAAAGAAAAATACAGCACAGGAACAGGCCCTTTGGCCCTCCAAGCCTGCACCGACCATGCTGCCTGACTTAACTAAAACCCCCTACGCTTCGGGGGACCATATCCCTCTATTCCCATCTCATTCATGTACTTGTCAAGACACCCCTTAAAAGTCACTACTGTATCCACTTCCACTACCTTCTCCGGCAACAAGTTCCAGGCACCCACCTCTCTCTGTGCAAAAAATCTGCCTCGTACATCTCTTTTAAAACTTGCCCCTCGCACCTTAAACCTATGCCCCCTAGTAATTGACTCTTCAACCCTGGGAAAAAGCTTCTGACTATCCACTCTGTCCATGCCTCTCATAATCTTGTAGACTTCTATCAGGTCTCCCCTCAACCTCCATCGCTCCAGTGAGAACAAACCAAGTTTCTCCAACCTCTCCTCGTAGCTAATGCCCTCCATACCAGGCAACATCCTGGTAAATCTTTTCTGTACCCTCTCCAAAGCCTCCACATCCTTCTGGTAGTGTGACGACCAGAATTGAACACTATATTCCAAGTGCGGCCTCACTAAGGTTCTATAAAGCGTCAACATGACTTGCCAATTTTTAAACTCAATACCCTGGCTGATGAAGGCAAGCTGCCTTCTTGACTACCTTCTCCACCTGCATTGCCACTTTCAGTGACCTGTGTACCTGTACACCCAGATCCCTTTGCCTCTCAATACTCCTAAGGGTTCTGCCATTTACTGTATATTTCCTATCTGTATTAGATCTTCCAAAATGCATTACCTCACATTTGTCCGGATTAAACTCCATCTGCCATCTCTCCGCCCAAGTCTCCAACTGATCTATATCCTGCTGTATCCTCTGATGGTCCTCATCGCTATCCGCAAATCCACCAACCTTTGTGTCGTCCGCAAACTTACTAATCAATCCAGTTACATTTTCCTCCAAATCATTTATATATATATTACAAACAGCAAAGGTCCCAGCACAGATCCCTGAGGAACACCACTTGTCATAGCCCTCCATTCAGAAATGCACCCTTCCACTGCTACCCTCTGTCTTCTTTGACCGAGCCAGTTTTGTATCCACCTTGCCAGCTCACCTCTGATCCCATGCGACTTCACCTTCTGCACCAGTCTGCCATGAGGGACCTTGTCAAAGGCTTTACTGAAGTCCATGTAGACAACATCCACTGCCCTACCCTCATCAATCATCTTCGTCACTTCCTTGAAAAACTAGATCAAGTTCGTGAGATACGACCTCCCCTTCACAAAACAAAGACATCAGGCTCACTGGCCTATAATTTCCTGGATTATCCCTGCTGCCTTTCTTAAACAAGGAAACAATATTGGCTATTCTCCAATCCTCTGGAACCTTACCTGTGGTCAAAGAGAATGTGAAGAAATCTGTTAAGACCCCAGCTATTTCTTCCCTTGTCTCCCGCAGTAACCTGGGACAGATCCCATTCAGCCCCGGGGACTTGTCTACCTTAATGCAATTTAGAATACCCAACACTTCCTCTTTCGATATATTGACATTCTCTAGAGTGTTCATATATCTATCCTTGACCTCAACATCCGTCATGATTGGGGCCTGCAAAATTTGCTATATGATGCAGCCTTAATTCAGAGACAACTGTTAACAGTCAGAGTACCATAGAGTGCTAACCCATGACTGTGGCAGAGATAAGTAACAATTAACATTGTACTTACTTCCAGCAAATGTGAAAATTATTCTTCAAATAATTTAATTAATTCATGAAATAAAACCAGGATTCACAAAGTTAAGCAGGTAGCATTAAATATGCAGGTCCTCAGATTGAACTTTGAATGTTCAAAGAAAGTTCATAGTATATTTGAATCTGTAGCTGCGTGTAAGAAGTTCCTCACACACTTTAAAAGAGCAGTCTAACAAGCTACCTTTCTTCAATGTGCTAATTGAGAAATACTGTCTATGACAAGCCTACCTTCACTGGTTAACATACGCATTGGGATTTTTATAGTTCCATGACCTTCTCCAAAAAAGAGAGAACCTAACCCTCACTCCTTGACTATTCAATGGCATTTCCACCTCTAAATCCTCCATCAACATCCTGGAGGTTACCAGTGACCTGACACTGAACTGGACCAGCCATATAAAAACTGTGGCTACAAAAACAGATCAGAGGCTCGGAATCCTGCAGCAAGTTACTCACTTGTTGACCCCAAAACCTGTCCACCATCTACAAAGCACCAGTCAGGGGTGTAATGGAGTACTGTCCACTTACCTGGATGAGTGCAGTTCCAATAACACTCAAGAAACACGACAGCTTCCAGGACAAAGCAGCCCACTTGATTGTCACCCATTCCACAACCGTAAACATTTACCAGATCACATGTATTCTATCATTACTACCTTGAAAGGATGCTGCAAGAAGAGGATGAAGCAGTCTTCATAGTCCCACCTCTCACATACATACACACATACATGCACGTGCAGTCACACCCTCTCGCTCCCACACACATATACACATACACATGCTCCACCCTCATCTCTCTCTCTTTCACACATTCACTTCTCTGTTTGAAACACACATACTCAACTATCTCCGTTTCACGCAATCCTACACATTCTCGCCTCTCTCACTTTTTAATGCACAATCTCATCTCTCGCCTTTTCACGTGCACTCTTGCCTCTCTCACTTTTTCCCCACACACACACCCACACTCGCCACTCTTTCACACACCTCTCTCCTACATACATTCACTTACCTCTCTCTTTCACACACACTCACCTCACTCTTGTTCACACACATACATGTACTTCTTTTTCACACACATCTTTCTCTTTCACACATACACTCACCTCTCTCACACACTCACCTCTCTCACACACTCACCTCTCTCTCTTCTTCACACACACACTCGCCTCTCTCTCTTTCACATGCACACTTATCATCTCTCTCTCCCACACACACATCTTTCTTTCTTTCACTTACAAACTCACCTCTTTCATTCATACTCACACTCACCTCTCACACGCATGCAATCACTCATTTCTCTCTTTCACAAACATGCACTCACCTCTCTCTATTATATACACACACGCACCTCTTTCTCTTTCACATACATACTCTCACCTTTCTCTCTCTCTCGCCCCATTGTTGCATCCCTTCTTGCCTCATGGCCGCTCCCCCCCCTCCCCCCCCCCATGTGGCCGCTCCCCCCCCCTCCCAACGTGGCCGCTCATTCCCCCCCCCCCCCCCAACGTGGCCGCTCATTTCCCCCCCCCCCCGCAACGTGGCCGCTCATTCCCCCCCCCCCCGCAACGTGGCCGCTTCCCCCACTCCACGTGGCCACTTCTGCTCCCCCCACGTGGCCACTTCCCCTCCCCCCTGCCACAAGGCCGCTCCCCCCCCCCACCCCCCTGCAACGTGGCTGCTTCCCCTCCCCCCAACGTGGCTGCTTTAAATATCCTCCCCTCGCCCCCCCCCATGGCCATTCCCCCTCCACCCCCAATGCCGTTTCCCCTCTTGCCTCATGGCCACTGCTCACTTCACTCTGCTGCCGCTCTTTTCTTCACTTTCCCCCTAGCCTCGACCTTTGAGTATATCAGCAGCCAATGAAGGGAGAAACCAGCCTCTGATTATACAAGCAGCTTCATACCACTTATCAAATTTTGTACATCATGATAACATCAGCCTGATCTACTGTGGAGCCCCTATGTATATCCAACAGAACTCCGCTGAACCTAGTTTGGGAACCCCTTATTTGGTCATTTCAAGTCCCCATTCAAATGTTCTGCTTCCTGTGACTGATGTTCAATTGCTCTAATTAATTCTAGTTTTTCATTGGCAAATGCACTCACCTTTTGTGCATGAAAGTTGTTTCTCCACAGTGATCAGGTTTGCCTGTAATTGCTCATATTGCCAATAAGCTTCTTGTATTTGGTCACAATGATTTTTTGGAGTTTGGTAAAGTCAGCATGATCAAATGCCTGCTGTAATACAGTCGTCACCATGTTACTGCCAAATCATTGCCCAGAATAAAATCTACCACTTGAACAGGTGACATAGGAATAATTCCTAATGTAATAATTCAATTTACTAGATCCATGAATATATCTCCTATTAATACCTTTTCCTTCATCAAACTACCTGGAACACAAATTGCATCAACAGCTACCATTAATGACTGACCTGCCACAGTATCTCTCTAAATTTTAATTTGCTTTACTTACTTTGTTTGAGGAGTACGAGAACAATTCTCCCTTTGAGGTAAAACATTCAGAACCTCCAGTAGCCTGACTCCCTTTAGCAGTAGTCGAGGAGGAATTCTCTGGATAATCCTGAGCCACACTCCCCTTTCTAGTACGTTCTGAGGGAACACATTTCATCTCTGCCACTGCTATGGTCTTAAAACTTATTTTCTTTTCTGGAATAGCCTTTCCTGAGGTTTCATTAAATATTCTTATTACTGCCACTGCTTTACCATTCAATTTCCAACGATGGACTTTGAGATGCCCATATTATGGCATTAAAAGCATACTCATTTCTTTACATCACTTTTATTTATTATACTATCATGTTTCTTGACTGGAACATCTTATGCCTTCTTCATGAAGTTATACATTTTCTTATTCCTCCAATTTCCCTGTTAATTCTGATATGACTACTTCACCACATATAACTGTAGTGTGAGCTATCATAGGTATCAGCCAA
This sequence comes from Mustelus asterias, assembly GCF_964213995.1. Taxonomy (NCBI): domain Eukaryota; kingdom Metazoa; phylum Chordata; class Chondrichthyes; order Carcharhiniformes; family Triakidae; genus Mustelus; species Mustelus asterias. The sequence goes on along the minus strand of NC_135808.1, from coordinate 52,558,773 downwards.
AACTGCCGCTTCTCAGATCCTTGATACTTAACATTCAGCTAAATAAGTCTTAATGGTTACTGGAAAGCTTCCATAATTATAATTCCCATCATATTCCCAAACCTCTGATTCAGAGTATTCCTTATGGTCCTAAACTTTAATTAATAAGCTTCAGGGACAAGCTCATAAGCATTGATTATAGCCCTTTCAACTGCTCCATGGCCTGCAGATTGCTCTTCTGACAGACTAGTCTATGTGTTCATAGCTGTACCTGTCAGGTCACTTTGTAACAATAAGTTCCAAGCATCTTTTGTCAACTTCAATCTCACAGCTATCTTTTTAAAACATCTTTCAATTCCATTCTCTGTAAACATAGGCACGAAATGGAGATTTTCAGTTAAATCAAAAATTCTAGGTGGAGTCAAAATCATCCTCTAAACCATTATCTCTCCTTTTATTCCATGCTTTTTTCTAGCTAGATCAAACTGTCTGATTTATTTCTCTCTCAAGCTCAGGCTTTTGCATTTCCATTTCTTTCAATCTTTCTTTTCCTTCCCCATTCTAATCTTCATTCTTTCTCTTTCTTCTGCTAACTTTTCTCTCTGAAGTTCAACTTCAAGCTTTTCTCTCGCTTTCTATCTCAAGCTGCTTCATTTGCAACTGAACTTTAGCTAACTCTAGCTCTGATACATCGGTTTCAGGTTTCTTTCCTTTAATTCTAAATTCTGGGTAATTACTTTAATTAAATAATTCTTACAAAACCCTGCATTTATTTCTACATGCAATTAACCTGCTCTCTTAGTTTAGCCTTAGTCAAGGATTTCAAATAAACTACTGTCACATCTTCCATTCCTAGAAAAGTCCTTGTAATTATCAAAGCCATTTTTGAGTTCCAACCAGTGTAATATATTTCACAGCAAATCCTGTTCCAGTGCCCAGTACTTCCACATACTCATTTCTTTAAGAATTCATAGATCCCTCTTAAAGTCAAGGACTTTTGATCCCAGACAAGCCCCCATTTTATTACAATCCCAGCTGATGTTAACACTGGACAAATCAGATCCCAGAGTGAAACGTGGCTTGATAGATCCTAACTTTTATTTTGAAACCGTGGAGGAAAGTAACTAAACAAATTCTCGGGTGACTGCTGATTAATTTTTAACACAAGAAAAAAAAATTAATGAAACAAAAAAAAAACTATATCATACCAGGAAAAAAGGTTGGAAAGATCTCAATACAAACATAAGAATATGATTCAAGTCGCATTATTCCCTTTACAGACACAAACAAATAAATAAAACATTTACAATATCTATCCTATATTTAGAGTAAGTATGAGGTACAGGTGAAGTAACAGGTGAACTGTGGTCAGAACATCCAAACTCCAAAGCAAATGACAGATGTGAGCAAAGCAGATTCTGCAGACTTCTCAACAACCCACCTAGACATCAGTCACACCATGAACTAACTCACTGAAATGTTATTGTTCTCATGGGGGCTTCCAATCCTTACATCTGAAGAACTCACCTTAGAATTATCTCCAAATGTCTCTACCACTCAGATGATTTCAACAAGGATCGATTTCCTCATTTTCAATTTCACCTTCTGAGATTCCGTTCCTCTGAATCTCTGTGTCCACTCAAGCTTGAACTTCCAAGCACAAATCAGACCTTCAGCTGTGCCAAGCAGGACACCAGTATACCTTTGCCTTTATGGCCTGCAGCACGCAGTCACCAAGCTTTGACTGCCCTCTCAGATCTTCTGAGCTTCTCTCGAGCCCACTTATCTTCACGTCTGCTTCCCGCAGCTCTTTCTTTAGTTTGGACCCTTTTCCCTGTCCCTGTCATTTAGAAATAGAACATAGAAAAACTACAGCACAAACAGGCCCTTCGGCCTACAAGTTGCGCCGGTCATGCCCCTACCTACCTAGGCCTATATATAGGCTTACCTATAACCCTCAATCCTATTAAGTCCCATGTACTCACCCAGAAGTCTCTTAAAAGACCCTATCGAGTTTGCCTCCACCACCATTGACTGCAGCCGATTCCACTCACCCACCACCCTCTGAGTGAAAAACTTACTCCTGACATCTCCTCTGTACTTACTCCCCAGCGCCTGAAACCTGTGTCCTCTCGTAGCAGCCATTTCAGCCCTGGGAAAAAGCCTCTGAGAATCCACCCGATCTATACCTCTCAACATCTTGTACACCTTTATCAGGTCACCTCTCATCCTTCGTCTCTCCAAGGAGAAAAGACCGAGCTCCCTCAACCTATCCTCATAAGGCATGCCACCCAATCCAGGCAACATCCTTGTAAATCTTCTCTGCACCCTTTCAGTAATTTCTACATCCTTCCTGTAATGAGGTGACCAGAACTGAGCACAGCACTCCAAGTGGGGTCTGACGAGGGTCTTATAAAGCTGCATCATTATCTCCCGACTCCTAAACTCAATCCCTCGATTGATAAAGGCCAGCACACCATACGCCTTCTTAACCATCTCCTCTAGCTGCGAGGCCGATTTAAGAGTCCTATGGACCCGGACCCCAAGGTCCTTCTGATCCTCTACACTGCTAAGAGTCTTACCCTTGATATTATACTCCTTCATCCCATTTGATCTGCCAAAATGTACCACTACACATTTATCCGGGTTGAAGTCCACCTGCCACTTCTCCGCCCAGTCTTGCATCCTATCTATGTCACGCTGCAGCTTCTGACATCCCTCCAAACTATCCACAACACCACCAACCTTCGTGTCGTCGGCAAACTTACCAACCCATCCCTCCACTTCCTCATCCAGGTCATTTATGAAAATGACAAACAGCAAGGGTCCCAGAACAGAGCCCTGGGGCACTCCACTGGTGACCGACCTCCATTCAGAAAAAGACCCATCTACAACCACTCTCTGTCTTCTGCAGGCAAGCCAGTTCTGGATCCACAAGGCAACAGCCCCTTGGATCCCATGCCCTCTCACTTTCTCGAGAAGTCTTGCATGGGGGACCTTATTGAACGCCTTGCTGAAGTCCATGTAAACCACATCTACCGCTTTTCCTTCGTCAACGTGTTTAGTCACATTTTCAAAGAACTCCACCAGGCTCGCAAGGCACGATTTGCCCTTGACAAAGCCATGCTGACTACTTTTGAGCATACTAAACTTCTCTAAATGTTCATAAATCCTGTCCCTCAGGATCTTGTCAATTAACTTACCAACCACTGAGATTAGACTCACCGGTCGGTAATTTCCTGGGCTATCCCTATTCCCTTTCTTGAATATAGGAACCACATCCGCAATCCTCCAATCCTCCGGAACCTCTCCCGTCTCCATCAATGACGCAAAGATCATCGCCAGAGGCTCTGCAATCTCTTCCCTCGCCTCCCACAGTAACCTGGGGTACATCCCATCTAGTCCCGGCGACTTATCTATCTTGATGCTATTCAAAATTTCCAACACATCCTCTTTCTTAATGTCGACAAACTCAATCTTCTCAGTCCGCCGCAATCCTGTAGTACAACCACCCAGGTCTTTTTCCACCGTGAATACCGAGGTAAAGTATTCATTAAGCAGCTCTGCTATTTCTTCCGGTTCTGTACAGACTTTCTCACCTTCACATTTTATAGGTCCTATTCCTTCACATCTCATCCTTTTACTCTTCACATATTTATAGAACGCCTTAGGGTTCTCCTTAATCTTACCTGCCAAGGCCTTCTCGTGACCCCTTCCGGCTCTCCTAATTTCCTTCTTAAGTCCCTTCCTACAAGCTGTATACTAATCTAGATCCCCATCATCGCCTAGCTCTCTGAACCTATTGTACGCTTTCCTTTTCCTTTTGACTAGGTTCAGCACAGCTTTCGTGCACCACCGTTCCCATAACCTACCAAAACCTCCCTGTCTCATCGGAACGTTGTCATGTAGAACTCCAGACAAACATTCCTTGAAAATCTGCCACCTTCGGTACTTTCTCTCGAGAATACCTCCTTCCAATTTACGCCTCTAATCTCCTGCCTGATGGCTTTGTATTTTCCCTTACTCCAGATAAACACTTTACTGGCTTGACTGATCCTATTTCTTTCCAATGTTAGCGTAAAGGAGACAGAGTTATGATCACTATCCCCAAGATGCTCCCCCACTGAGAGATCCGACACCTGTCCAGGCTCATTAGCCAGTACCAGATCGAGTATAGCCTCTCCTCTTGTAGGCTTATCCACATGCTGTGTCAGGAAACCCTCCTGAACACACCTCACAAACCCCTCCCCATCCAAACCCCTTACCCTAGGGATATTCCAATCGATGTTTGGGAAATTAAAGTCTCCCATCACGACAACCCTGTTATTACTACATCTTTCCAGGATCTGTTTCCCTATCTGCTCCTCAACAGCCCTGTTACTATTGGGCGGCCTATAGAAAACACCCAGCAAAGTTATCGACCCCTTCCCGCTCCGAACTTCCACACACAGAGACTCCGTAGACAACCCCTTCACGGAGTCAACCTTCTCTACAGCTATGACACTATCCCTGATCAGCAGTGCCACTCCCCCCCCTCTTCTGCCTCCCTCTCTGTCCTTTCTGAAACATCTGAAACCCGGCACTGAAGTATCCAGTCCTGTCCCTGTCCCCAAGTCTCCGTAATGGCCACCACATCACACTTCCAAGCATCGATCCACACTCTAAGCTCATCCACTTTATTTACTACACTCCTGGCATTAAAATAGACACATCTCAAACCATTGGTCTGAGCTCTCCCCTTCTCCATCACCCGTCTATTCTCCCTCTTACGCTGTCTACAATCCCTCTCTATATGTGGGCTACCCTCCTCGCTCCCAGTCACCTCATCTCGATTCCCTCCCCCCAACCTTTCTAGTTTAAAGTCTCTCCAGTAGCCTTAGCCCACCTTCCTGCCAGGATATTGGTCCCCCTGGGATTCAAGTGCCACCCGTCTTTTTTATACAGTTCACACCTGCCCCTAAAGAGGTCCCAATGATCCAGGAACCCGAATCCCTGCCCCCTGCTCCAGTCCCTCAGCCACACATTCATCCTCCACCTCACTCCATTCCTGCTCTCACTTTCCCGTGGCACAGGCAGTAATCCTGAGATTACTACCTTTGCGTTCCTCCTTCTCAACTGTCTACCGAACGCCCTATATTCTCTTTTCATGACTCTTTCCCTCTTCCTACCTATGTCAGCGGTACCAATATGTGCCACGACCTCTGGCTCCTCTCCCTCCCCCCCTCAGGATTTCTGGAACGCGACCAGAGACATCCCGGATCCCGGCACCAGGGAGGCAGACCACCATCCGAGACTCCCGTCTGCCTCCGCAAAAACGCCTGTCCGACCCCCTTACTGTTGAGTCCCTGATTAATACTGCATTCCTCCTCCTTTCTTTAGCCCTCTGAGTTACAGGGCCGGACTCTGCTCCAGAGACACGGCTACTGCTGCTTCCCCCAGGTGGGCTGTCCCCCCCAGCAATACTCAGACAGGAGTACTTATTGTGAAGGGGCACATCCACCGGGGTGCTCTCTATCACCCAAGCTTTCCTCCTCCTGGCCGTTACCCACTTGCCTGCCTCCCGTGGCCCTGGTGTGACCACCTGCTGATAGCTCCTGTCTATCACCTCCTCATTTTCCCTAACCAGACGAAGATCCTCGAGCTGCACTTCCAGTTCTCTAACATGGTCCCTTAGGAACCGCAGCTCGACACACCCATCACAGATATGGACGTCCGGGAGGCCAGGAGCCTCCAGGACCTCCCACATTGGGAACAACAAACTAGCCTCACACTCATAATTTCCCTTTTTGTTTCAAGGAACACAGAAAAACATACTTAAGAATTAAACTTACCCCGCCTCGCCCTTTCCGCCTAAGCCCTTCGAGCCAAAGCCCTTACAGCTCTCACTCAACTCCCAGCTCACTCCGCTGCCCGCTCTCAACGCTGCCCACTCACTCCGCTGCCCGCTCTCAACGCTGCCCGCTCTCAACGCTGCCCGCTCTCAACGCTGCCCGTTCTCAACGCTGCCCGCTCTCAACGCTGCCGCTGGTTAGAGCCGCCTGTTTTTTGTACCTCGCGCGCTAAAAAAAACTACAAAAATCCTTCCCACGTCACCCCGCTCCCTCCCTACTTCCGGTTCCCACTTAAACTCTTAACTAACTAAAACCCTGCGAAAAAATAAGGATTTAAAGTCGCTCTCTTACCCTATTAACTGTAGCCACCAAACACTCCCCTCTCTCTTGCTCTGGTTGAACAATGAGAGCGCTCCCCCCAGGTAAGTAGCTTTTATATAAAAAACTACAAAAATCCTTCTTTATCTTTAAATTTATCTTGACTCAATGGGATTTTGCATCAATCCCCGTTTTTGTCCCTGCCTGGGGCCTTATTTTGGAATCTCTTTCTGTCCCAGTCCCTTGTTTGGGACCTCTTTGCTGTCACCCTCACCTTGTCCTGCTTCTTGGGACATATTTCCTGCAATGGGCTTCTGATTCAAGTCACCTGATCTGCAGTTTCACGCAGTTTAACTATTTTCTTCTGCATACGTGCATAGGGCTGGTTTTTGGCCTAAGAACATAAAAATGAATGAACTGCACATTTCCTGGCAGGTGCATGCACAGCAGGCCTGAAGCTCTGACTGCTAATTTAGTATCACATTTTGTCACAACGTAATATTTTTCAGATTATGTTTATTTATCTGGTTCAAAAGTCTGAGAGCACGGACCAACTGACTCAAGAACAGCTTCTTCCCTGCTGCCATCAGACTTTTGAGTGGACCTACCATATATTAAGCTGATCTTTCTCTACACCCTATCTGTAACTGCAACACTATATTCTGCACCTTTTCCATTCCTTTTCCTCTATGCACTCTATGAATGGTATGTTTTGTCTGTATAGTGCCCAAGAAACAATACTTTTCGCTGTATCCCAATACATGTGACAATAATAAATGAAATCAAATCAAAATGTGTAATTAGTTTGGAGGAAATAGCTGATTGAAATGATATTGTGTAGGCGTGAATATAAATAGTCACTCAATTCTGATGAACGTTTGTTCATGCCAATCCACGTTTTGTCCCATATTGCATTGCTGGCTCATTCTATATTATCCAATATTGCACGGCTGATCTGCATGATCCAATATTACATTGCTACTACTCTAACAATCTATTTAAGATTTTCAGTCAGGCTCACAATGTGTCTCACTTCACACTGTTAGAAGCAACATATATTTGTCACCCGTTCTCTGTAAGCAAAAGAAACATGTCCAAAATTTCTGCCTTTTATGAATTAAATAAGTGTGGGGTGTGCTAATTCCTTGATGTATTCCCCATGGCAACCAATTAGAGTTGACTTGTCAACCTATCAGTATCCTTTCCTCATGCAGTATTAATTACTGCTCAGTTGGAAATTTGACATACTTGTATCTGTCCTTTGACACCATGTCTCTTTTCTCAGCAATACTTAATAAAGTTTCCCTTCACTACCATCTCTTGAAAGTCTAATGACACCAGTGTATTAATTCAAGAATAGAGACAGTTCAGAATGTGTTTATCACTATATAAGGAGGTTTTGTGGCACAGTGGATAACGTCCCTGCCTCTGAGCCAGAAGCTCTGGGTTCGAGTCTCACCCAAGGAACTGATGGTCAAGGAAGGTGCATTCATAATGCGGTCAAACAGGTTGAATATATCAACCTGCAAATCCTTCCAAACATGCCAGTGTCTCATGGTAAGAGCGGAGAGGCTCCTGCTCAGCTACGTTTGATATGTAGTGGCACTTCTCAAGCTATAAGCCCCCGGCGACAGACAAGTGACCTGTTCCAGGAATTACTAGCTATGGAAATAGACGGAAGTCTGTTTTAGTGCACCACTAGATGCGGGAAGAGAATTGAAATTGAATTATCACTATATGCAGCCTAAAATTTATAGTCAGTTTCAAATTTCAATAGTGAGTTCTGACAAAAGGTCACTTCTTCTCATTATTAATTTTAATAAGTTTATGATTTTTACTAAAGTTCTGTTTTAAAGATATATTACATACTTTGTGGAAAGCTGTTGGGGCCAGTTCATTAGATATGTTCAAGAGGGAGCTGGATGTAGCCCTTGTGGCTAAAGAGATGAAGGGGTATGGAGAGAAAGCGGGAGTGTGATACTGAGAGTGCATGATCAGCCATGATCATATTGAATGATGATGCAGGCTTGAAGAGACAAGAGGCCTACTCCTGCACCTATTTTCTATGTTTAAATCAATTCATAATTGTTTAGATGGTGTCCCCATGCAGCAAGACTTGAACAATATCCAAGCTCGGGCTGACAAGTGGCAAGCTAACATTTACATCATACTATCGCCCAGTAATGATTTGCCAATCGCACAGACAGCTTTGTCCTGGATCGTGTCAGGTTTCTTGAGTGTTGTTGGAGCTGCATTCATCCAGGTGAGTAGAACCTATTTCATCATACTCCTGACTTGTGCCTTGTAGATGTTGAACACATTTTGAGAAGTCAGAAGGTGACTTCATCATTGAGCTCCCCACATCAGATCTTTGGATGGAGGGAAGGCCATTGATAAAGTAGCTGAATATGTAGGGGCCTAGGATACCCTGAAGGAAATCCTACAGTGATGTCTCAGAGCTGAGATGATCGCCTCCAGCAATCACAACCATCTTCTTTTGTGGTATGCATGACTCCACCTAATTCCTATTGACTTGAATTTTACCAAATTACTTTGATGTCACACTGGGCCAAATATTGTGTGGCGGCAAGGGCACTCACCTTACCTCGACAATTCAGCTCTTTATATAGGTGAATTACAGGATGATTACAACACTGAAGGAAGGCATTCCACCTGACATATTTGTGCTGGCTTGCTGGGTTAGTCCCATTCCTTTGTCCTTTCCCTGTAGCTCTGTGAATGTTTATTCTTCAGGTGTTTACCCAATTATCTTTTGAAAGCCATAGTTGTTTCTACCTGTACAACACTCATCGGGAGAGAGTTGGTTGCAGTAGCAGACCTGAGAGGAAGTGAAAGCAGCTGGAAGAGGATAAACTGAAACCCAGGCCTAGGGACCTATCAATTGTCTGAACGATGTATAGCCAGGAGCGGTTAAATTGAACCGAAGTTAGAACATAGAACATAGAACAGTACAGCACAGAACAGGCCCTTCGGCCCACGATGTTGTGCCGACCTTCATCTGAAACCAAGATCAAGCTATCCCACTCCCTACCATCCTGGTGTGCTCCATGTGCCTATCCAATAACCGCTTAAATGTTCCTAAAGTGTCTGACTCCACTATCACTGCAGGCAGTCCATTCCACACCCCAACCACTCTCTGCGTGAAGAACCTACCTCTGATATCCTTCCTATATCTCCCACCATGAACCCTATAGTTATGCCCCCTCGTAATAGCTCCATCCACCCGAGGAAATAGTCTTTGAACGTTCACTCGATCTATCCCCTTCATCATTTTATAAACCTCTATTAAGTCTCCCCTCAATCTCCTCCGCTCCAGAGAGAACAGCCCCAGCTCCCTCAACCTTTCCTCATAAGACCGACACTCCAAACCAGGCAGCATCCTGGTAAATCTCCTCTGCACTCTTTCCAGCGCTTCCACATCCTTCTTATAGTGAGGTGACCAGAACTGCACGCAATATTCCAAATGCGGTCTCACCAAGGTCCTGTACAGTTGCAGCATAACCCCACGGCTCTTAAACTCCAACCCCCTGTTAATAAAAGCTAACACACTATATGCCTTCTTCACAGCTCTATCCACTTGAGTGGCAACCTTTAGAGATCTGTGGATATGGACCCCAAGATCTCTCTCTTCCTCCACAGTCTTCAGAACCCTACCTTTGACCCTGTAATCCACATTTAAATTTGTCCTACCAAAATGAATCACCTCACATTTATCAGGGTTAAACTCCATTTGCCATTTTTCAGCCCAGCTTTGCATCCTATCTATGTCTCTTTGCAGCCTACAACACCCCTCCACCTCATCCACTACTCCACCAATCTTGGTGTCATCAGCAAATTTACTGATCCACCCTTCAGCCCCCTCCTCTAAGTCATTAATAAAAATCACAAAGAGCAGAGGACCAAGCACCGATCCCTGCGGCACTCCGCTAGCAACCTGCCTCCAGTCCGAAAATTTTCCATCCACCACCACCCTCTGTCTTCGATCAGACAGCCAGTTACCTATCCAATTGGCCAACTTTCCCTCTATCCCACACCTCCTTACTTTCATCATAAGCCGACCATGGGGGACCTTATCAAACGCCTTACTAAAATCCATGTATATGACATCAACCGCCCTACCTTCATCAACACACCTAGTTACCTCCTCAAAAAATTCTATCAAATTTGTGAGGCACGATTTGCCCTTCACAAATCCGTGCTGACTATCCCGGATTAATCCGCATCTTTCTAAATGGTCGTAAATCCCATCCCTAAGGACCTTTTCCATCAATTTACCAACCACCGAAGTCAGACTAACCGGTCTATAATTACCAGGGTCATTTCTATTCCCTTTCTTAAACAGAGGAACAACATTTGCCACTCTCCAGTCCTCTGGCACCATCCCCGTGGACAGCGAGGACCCAAAGATCAAAGCCAAAGGCTCTGCAATCTCATCCCTCGCCTCCCAAAGAATCCTAGGATACATTTCATCAGGCCCAGGGGACTTATCGACCTTCAGTTTATTCAAAACTGCCAATACATCCTCCCTCCGAACATCTATTTCCTCCAGCCTATTAGCCTGTAACACCTTCTCTTCCTGAAAAACATGGCCCCTCTCCTTGGTGAACACTGAAGAAAAGTATTCATTCATCACCTCGCCTATCTCTACTGATTCCATACACAAGTTCCCACCACTGTCCTTGACCGGCCCTAACCTCACCCTGGTCATTCTTTTATTCCTCACATAAGAGTAAAAAGCCTTGGGGTTTTCCTTGATCTGACCCGCCAAGGACTTCTCATGTCCCCTCCTAGCTCTCCTCAGCCCCTTTTTCAGCTCGTTCCTTGCTAACTTGTAACCCTCAGTCGAGCCATCTGAACCTTGTTTCCTCATCCCTACATAAGCTTCCCTCTTCCTTTTCACAAGACATTCCACCTCTTTTGTGAACCACGGTTCCCTCACTCGGCCATTTCCTCCCTGCCTGACAGGGACATACCTATCAAGGACACCCAGTATTTGTTCCTTGAAAAAGTTCCACTTTTCATCAGTGCCTTTCCCTGACAGTTTCTGTTCCCATCTTATGCCCCCTAATTCTTGCCTAATCGCATCATAATTACCTCTCCCCCAATTGTAAGCCTTGCCCTGCCGTCCGGCCCTATCCCTCTCCATTGCAATAACAAAAGACACCGAATTGTGGTCACTATCTCCAAAGTTCTCTCCCACAACCAAATCTAACACTTGGCCCGGTTCATTTCCCAGTACCAAATCCAATGTGGCCTCACCCCTTGTCGGCCTATCCACATATTGTGTCAGGAAACCCTCCTGCACACACTGCACAAAAAGTGCCCCATCCAAACTATTTGACCTACAAAGGTTCCAATCAATATTTGGAAAGTTAAAGTCCCCCATGACAACTACCCTGTGACCCCCACACGTATCCATAATCTGCTTAGCAATTTCTTCCTCCACATCTCTATTACTATTTGGGGGCCTATAGTAAACTCCTAGCAACGTGACCGCTCCTTTCCTGTTTCTAACTGCAGCCCATATTACCTCAGTGTGCATATCCCCCTCAAAGTGCTTTTCCGCAGCCGTTAAACTATCCTTGATTAACAATGCTACTCCTCCACCTCTTTTACCAGCTTCCCTACACTTAGTGAAACATCTATACCCCGGAACGTCCAACAACCATTCCTGTCCTTGTTCTACCCACGTCTCCGTAATGGCCACAACATCGTAGTCCCAAGTAGCAATCCACGCCCCAAGTTCATCCACCTTGTTCCGGATGCTCCTTCAGGGCCATTCACCTACCTGGAGAGAGAGAGTTGGCAGTGCAAATAGCAGCAAGGGATAAATTAAAACTCCGATTCAGTGCCACTTCCTGGAGAGAGAGAGTCAGCAGTGAGAGCAAATTTTGGCGCACTCAAATTTGAAAAGGTGAAAGGTCAATGACATCACAGGAATGCTTTGAGTTGATTGGATGCCAGCTTTGTTTCTCTAGCTCCAGTTAGGGGTTTGGTCTAAATTACATCCTAGTGATAAAAACATTCTACAAATAGGCTTGAAAATTATCATATAGATTGAATAGACTAAGCAGTCCAACTTTACCTGAGGAACACAGGTGGCTCATTAGCAAAAAAAAGATGACTTTTTATGACATCCTTCCATCTAGGAAACATGACAGACATGCAGCAAACAAATTAATTTTAGATGTCAAGTCTTCATGTGGTACACCTTTTGTGGAAGATCGAAGAGGCCAATCTTTGAGGGATAGATTCTGCCATAATTCAACCAGAAATACATGCAGAAAAGGTACTCAAAAAAGTGCTTTCCTTGAAAGACTTCGCCGAGACAGACCTGGCCAACAGTGAAACCAAGTATTACTCTATGACTCTATGACAAGGACAAAGCTCTGCTGCAGACAGAGAAACAATAAACAGAAATAAGTATGGAAGAGCAAATCCAGATTTTAAAAGCAGATAACTCTGAAACAAAGACAACTGAACTCACCAGGGTAGTTGCTGAGCTGAATGAAAAGATTCATAAGCTTAAAAATGGATTGGAAAATAATAGAGTAAACAAATATTTGGCTGAAATTGTGGGTTATCAATAAATGGTTTATGTTTAACTATACAAGTCTCCAGACCTCTTAGCAAGGCACCAAGCAAATTTACAACATGACTTGCCAAAAAAGCGATGGCCTCGTGGTATAATCTCTAGACTATTAATCCGGAAACTCAGTTCTGGGGACACTGGTTCGAGTCCCGCCATGGCAGATGATGGAATTTGAATTCAATAAAATATATCTGGAATTGAGAATCTACTGATGGCCATGAAATCATTGTTGATTGTCGGAAAAACCCATCTGGTACACTAATACCCTTTAGGGAAGGAAATCTGCCGTCCTTACCTGGTCTGACCTACGTGTGACTCCAGAGCCACAGCAACGTGGTTGACTCTCAACTGCCCTCCAAGGGCAACTAGAGATGGGCAATCAATGCTGACCCAGCCAGTGACGCATGTCCCACGAATGAATAAAAAAAACCGTAGAAGGTTACATATCAGCTAAAAAGAAAGGACACTATTCAGACTAATTTAAATCCATGTTCCCCCAAGATGTACCAAAGCAGACAACCACCGTTGTCCCTCTTTGAGGATATTATCCCTTTAAATGGGACTCAGAAAGTCACCGTCAACTCAGATTCAGAACACAATTACATCAATAGTGAGAAAACTTTATAATTTTATGAAGCATTTGATGTATTTCCCTAGCAAAAATTGAAGAAAATTTGTTTTTGTGAGAAGGTTGTATTGGAGAAATTAATGGGACTGAAGGTTGATAAGTCCCTGGGACCTGATGACCTACATCCCATAGTGTTGAAAGAGGTAGCTATGGAGATAATGGAGCGTTGGTGATCATTTTCCAAAATTCTATAGATTCTGGAATTGTTCCTGCAGATTGAAAGGTAGCAAATATCACTATTTAAGGAGAGAGGAAAAGAGAAAATTGAAATAACAGACCAGTTAGCCTTCCATCATTAGGAAGGAAATGATAGAATATATTATAAAGGATGTGCTAAATGGACACAATGATCTGATTGAGCATAGTCAACATGGAGTTATGAATGGGAAATCATGCTTGACAAACTTGTTGGAGTTTTTTGAGGATGTTACAAACAGGATTGATAAAGTAAACTTGGATTTTCAGAAGGCTTTTTTGATAAAGTCCCCCACAGGAGGTTGGTTAGCAAAATTAAAGCACATGGGATAGGAGGTCAAATACAGGCATGGGTTAAGGATTGTTTAACAGATAGCAAACCGAGAGTAGGAATAAATGAAACTAGTTGGGTATCACATCGATCCGCTCCAGCTGTTCAGAATACATATCAATAATTTGTTGGTGGAGACCGAATGTAATATTTCCAAGTTCACAGATGACACAAAGCCACAAATGTGGGCTGTAAGGAAGATGCAACGTGGAAAAGGGATTTTGACTGACTTAGGTGAGTGGGTAAAACATGGCAAATGGAATATAATGTGAAAAAAATGAGGTTATCCACTTTAGTATAAGGAACAGATGTATTTTTTAAATAGTAAGAAATTAGGAAGTGTCGATGTACAAAGGGACCTGGTGTCCTTGTCCACAAGTCACTGAAGGCTAACATACCGGTGTAGCAAGCTATTAGGAAGACTAATGGTATGTTGGCCTTTATTGCAAGTGAATTTGAGTACAGGAGTAGCAACGTCTTGCTTCAATTGTATAGAACCTTGGCTAGACCACACCTGGAATACTGTGTGCAGTTTTGGTCCCCTTACCTTAGGAAGGATATTATTGCCATAGAGGGAGTGCAACAAAGGTTAACCAGACTTGTTCCCGGGAGTGTCTTATGAAGAGCGATTAGGGAAACTGGATGGGTTTTGCAGAATAAGAGGTGATCTGGTTTAAACCTCCAAAATTCTTAAAGGAATACACAGAATAGATAAAGGTAAGACGTTTCCCCTGGCTGGGGAGTCTAGAACCAGGGTACACAATTTCAAAATAAGAGGGAAACCGTTTAGGACTGAGTTGAGGATAATATTTTTACTCAGAGGGCCGTGAATCTTTCTTATCCTCTATTCCACAGAGCTCTGGAAGCTCAGTCATGTTTAAAGTAGAGGTTGACAGTTTTCTAAATGCCAGTGATGTAAAGGGATGTGGGGATAGTATGGGAAAAAGGCATTGAAGTGGGTGATCAGCCATGATCACACTGAATTTAGGGCGGCACAGTAGCACAGTGGTTAGCACTGCTGCTTCACAGCTCCAGGGTCCCGGGTTCGATTCCCGGCTCGGGTCACTGTCTGTGTGGAGTTTGCACATTCTCCTCGTGTCTGCGTGGGTTTCCTCCAGGTGCTCCGGTTTCCTCCCACAGTCCAAAGATGTGCGGGTTAGGTTGTTTGGCCAGGTTAAAAATTGCCCCTTAAAGTCCTGAGATGCGTAGGTTAGAGGGATTAGCGGGTAAAATATGTGGGGGTAGGGCCTGGGTGGGATTGTGGTCGGTGCAGACTCGATGGGCCGAATGGCCTCCTTCTGCACTGTAGGGATTCTATGATTCTATGAATTACACAGCGGGCTCAGTGGGCTGAATGTCCTACTCCTGTTCCTTTGTTCTTATATTCTGAAGCCTAATTTTAGCTGTAACATACAATCTTCATTTATTAAAATATTTGAATCAGTCAGGCAGTTAACACGTTTCCTTTCATTCACTTCAACGTTTCTTTGTTTTAGCGATTATTTAAGGCCCTGTTCCCCTGCAGCTGATATTCAGCCAGTGCTTTGCCTTTTCGTCTGTAGATGGAGCTATTGCTAGTGGTCTGGTATTTCTCAACTGAATTTCCTTTATGGATGCTATGCAGTGACCCTGCTGCAAAATGCAATATGGCTAGCAAACAGAAATAAGATCAGGTTTAGCTGTTAAGTTCCATTTTGTGTAAGATCTATTGAGCCATTTATTATTAAAATTTACAATAATTAGTTATTTCTTTGGAACAGGAGGAGAGGGCTTGGACCTTTCAACCTTTTCCACTGCCAGTTAATTAGATCATGATTATTCTGTGTCTTTTATCCACCTCTGCCACATGGTCCTGTAACCCTTAATACACTTGCCGAATAAAAACCTATCATTCCTGGTTTTGAAATTTTGAATTGACTCCCATGCCTCAACAGCTTTTTTGTGGCGAGGTTCCAGATTTTCACTGGCTTTTTTATGAAGTGCCGATTGACATCACCCCTAAATGGCCGAGCTCTAATTTTAACGTTATGCCCCTTGTTCTGCCCTCCCCAACCACCACCTCCTGCCCCTCTACAGGAAATACTTGCAGGGCTACAGGGAAAAGGTGGGGATGGTACAGGGGAGGTATATGTGTGTGTGTGTGTGTGTGTGTGTGGAGGGGGGGGGCGGTGAGGTGATAGTGGGATAAATTGAGTTGCTTACGCAAATAGCTGGCATGATCATGGTCATGACAGGTCAAATGGTTTTCTTCTGTACTGTATTCTATCTATCAAATCCTTTAATTGTCTTAAACACTTCAAGGGCCTCCTTCTGCATTGTAGGGATTCTATAAAGATCAGGATTATCAAGTTTCACAAGGTGTTTCAAAATTATTACACAGGATCTGTAATAACAGAAAGGACAAGTTGTTAAATGAATTTGTCTGCCATTTTGTGATGTTCTCACTTTCAAGTCTGGAAAGTGCGGACTCCAGTCCCAATTGACTTGAGCAGAAAATCTTGGTTTACATTCCATTGCTGCACTTTCAGAAATTCCGTCCATCTCAGGCCATGTCTACCTGTTCAAGTTGATGAAGACAAGCAGAGCAATTCTTCTGGGGTCACAGCTATCAATCAGACCGTAAACACCCTCAAAAATAGATTCCATGTTGAACCTCCCACAAGGCCAATAAATCCTTCCTGAGGTTTGGTGCCCAGAACTGTACACAGTACTTCAGTAGTAAAAGCAGAAGATGCTGGAAATACTCAGCAGAGTTGGCAGCAGAGAGAAAACAGAATTAATGTTTCATCAGCTGAAAGGTTATCAAACTGAAATGTCAATCCTCTCTCTTCACAGATGCTGCCAGACCTGCTGAGTATTTCCAGCATGTTCTGTTTTTATTTTGGATTTCCAGCAGCAATATTTTGGTTATGTTACACAATTCAGATGTGGTCTATATAATTGCTCAGATAAAGGTCAACATTTCATTAATCTTTCAAATTATTGTATGTTCTTGCGTAAAAGTCAACCTCACGTAAAAGTCAACCACATGATTCTTGCCTGAAAAGTTGTAAATTTTCATGTACCTTTTGTAAAAATCGACCCTAGTTTTTTAGGGATCAAAGTCCTAAAGTTTCAGAAGCAAAGAATAATCTCTACAATTATATCAAAAACCTTAAATCATTATTCATTTAAAAAGTTACACTTACTGTAATTCCTGCAGTTCCTACTTGTCAAGACAAGAATAATGTTGGTCGATTTTGATTTCTAATGGGGAGGAACTGAAAGATTGGAGAGGAGAAATAAATTGCATACATGGAAACAGGATGCAGTAGTCAGCTTCAAAATAAATGAATGGCTGAGACTTTTGTCCTCCAGCAGTGTCCTCAGTCTTCCTGGGGAGAGGAGGGAAGAGAAAGCTTAGGCCTGGCCATGTAGGCCTTTGCCAGTGGTTGCTCAGTGAAATACCCTTGAAACAAAGCCTAGATCAAGGGCTGGGACCACCAGTATGATATTTTCTCATGGCACAGCCTTTTCAGTTCCTTCCCATTGAAACCACAGGTCTGGCTGCTGCTACTGTGTCTTCTCCTAAGGTGTTGTGGGGGAGAGATGGAGGGGGGGGGAAGAACTTACACAGACACAGGATTTTAGGCTCAACCAGAAACTTGTTCACTAAAAAAACTCTTAATGTCCTAATACAAGAGTTCTAACCTAGTTTAATGATGCCACACAACACTCCAAACCACAACTTATTAATAAAAGCCTCAACTTAAAGACCACAGGCAAAACCCCACATTTCTGCCCAAACTTTAACTGTTCAACTCAGACCCCCTCAGGATTTAGTGGCTACCCTTAAATTATGATTAAGCTTCAGCCCCAATATCCCTTGGATCTGGCTGATACTTACAACTCCCCATGTGGGTGGTCATTCCTTTGTGAGCTGTAGGTCTGTGGATCATGTTGCCCCTTCCTGACTCTTTTTGATGACTGCAGCGCCAGACCTACTGTCTTGGCCATTTTATTACAAAACTTATATTAAAAATATCAAAGCATATTTCGTGGAGATATCCTGTTTGAATGGTTGGTGCTTAGCACCTTTATAATCCCTTTAGCCTGGTTCCTTCCTTGATCCAGACAGACCCATTCAGTGCGATGTCGTTTCCATGATCAAAACAGTGCACACCACCCAGGTGTGATGTCAGAGTGCTGTGATCTAGGAAGCAGTTTAGATACAGATGGGGTGTTGAAGAAGCAGCAGCAGAGAGTGAGGGGAGCAGCCATCTTCAGAAAACACCTCAGCTAGAGATGGAGTGCTGAAGGCAAAAAGCAGTTTGTGCAAAAGATCGTTTTCCTTCCTGAACCGGAGGCTATTCCATAGCCGTGATCATTTAAGCTGTATGGTGTGGTAATCACTGGCTAGATTTGACCAATAGATTTATGGTTGTTGTTTGGGAAACAGGGTCTCAGCAGAGTTTAGAATTACAGGGGAAACAGATACTTTTGGGTTTTCAGTCTTTGGGGGACTTAGTGCTTATTGTTAATCTGCTGAAGTACAAGACTGTTCTTTGTAGTTTTTCTTATCATTCTTCTATTCAATAAATACTTGCATTTGTTTGATTAACAAAAGAGAGGTCTGAGTTCTTACTGTTTCCGCAAATGTTCCCCACTAATATCCCAAAAAAATACATCACACAAAACCAGTGTTTCAGGTTGGAACACTCTCACACATAACATCAATGGGGTTTTGTAACAGTAAAGAAAGGTTTCAAAAATTTGGCATTTACATGAGTATAGATGGTATTTTTGTACTGCTAGTTTTCAGTGCTTTCTGAATTTGGTCCCCTTAGTCTCTCTACTCATCCACAGTTCCTAGCTTCTCACTATTTAGAAGGTACTCAGATCTATTGTCCTTAGGTCCAAAGTGGTTGATCTCACAGTTTTTTCCCACTCACTTAATCTGTCAATGTTCCTTTTTAATTTCCTGCTTCCATCTACATTACTTAGTGTGTCTCTTAAGTGTCATCAACAAACTTGGACATACAACTTTGTAATCCTACATCTCAATCACTGATGTGTGCAGTGAAAAGCTGAGACTCCAACACAGATCCCTGGGAGACATTGCAAGTTACTTTCAGTGTACATACTCTATATGCCTACTCTGTTCCATACCTCCTGATCAATTCACTGCCTAAATCAAAAGGTTGCCTCTAATTTCATGTACCTTAACATTTTCTAAGTCTCTTGTATAAATTGGATGCTATGCTTACCTCCATTATAGTGACTGCACTATAAATAATTCAACAGCTGTCATCCTCAGGGTATGAAGGGTGCTATATAAATGCAAATTCATTTTAATTCGTGAATTAGCATAGATCTGGTTTAACAGCTGAAGCAAAACATGTTAAACAGCGTAATACTTATAAACCATCTCTTCACAACTGATACAAGAAGCCATTTCTTACTGTCTCAATGAAGATCTGGTGTGTGTGTGTGTGTTGAGGGTGGGGTGGGAGAGGAGCCCTAGCCAACATTCCTCCCTTAGCCCAGAGCACCAAACGGCTTTGGAACATCCTCAGGACCAGAGAAGTTCTTTTTGACCTTTTTAAACTTAATTCCCAGGACATGGGCGTATATTGCTCACGCCTAATTGCCCTTGAGAAGATAGATGATGGTGAGCTGCCTTCACTGCTGCAGTCCATGTGGTGTATGTACACAAATCTAGAAGGTACGCAGATCTCCACTCCACCTGACGAAGAGGCAGCGCTCCAAAAGCTAGTGGCATTTGCTACCAAATAAACCTGTTGGACTTTAACCTGGTGTTGTTAAACCTCTTACGGTGTTTACCCCAGTCCAACGCGGGCATCTCCACATGGTGCACGTACACACACAGTGCTGTGAGGGAGTTCCGAGGTTTTGACCCAGTGACGGTGAAGGAATGGCGATATATTTCCAAATCAGGATGTGAGTGACTTGGGAGGGAACTTGCAGGTGGTAGTGTTCCCTGGCATCTGCTGCCCTTGTCCTTCTGGGTGATGGAGAAACTCTAAATCAATTTCTAGATTAAAAATGGAATCCAATGCTGCCTTCTCGAAGGATGCCATCACCAACCAACAAAAAAAAGTTACCCAAAGTCTATCAGGTGGAATAAAAATACATTGAAGGAGGCTAGGTTTTGGGCACTTGGTCCTATTTTCTCCACTCATTTTGATGGATGGCGCGAAACTAGTGGCAGCCAAGGGACACTTGAGCGTGCGGTCAGCCCCACATTAATCTACAGTTCCGAGCGAATACGTTTTCTCTGCACGTTATAATAATAAAAACACAGTTTAATTCATCCCCTCAGGGATGCGCGCGCCAGCAGCTCAACGGTCGGCCGTTCCATAGCTCTGAGACCGCGGCGCTGGAGAAGGGGCGGGGCCGGGGCCTGGGGGCGGGGGCGGGGGGATACGCTTCAAACTCAAAGCGGGAGCTCGAGGAGGGGAGGGGTCAGCCGACAGGTGACGGGACGTCGTCATTGGAGGCGCGCGCTCTGGCCGCGGCCAGTGACGCACGGCCAGGCGCGCTTTCTGCGGAGGCGTGACCGCGCGCGCGCGCGCTCCCCCTGCGCGTCGCGCGCCCTTGTGTAGTATTGTCAGTAAGATGGCGGATGATCGGCAGTGAGTGACAGTCCCCTTGTTCCGTCTGAGGGCAGCGAGCGACATCAACAAGGCAGAGAGAGAGAGAGAGAGAGAGATCTGCAATCCCCTCCCCATCCCTCCCTCCCCGGAGCCTCCATCAGGAATGGTGGTTGTTCAGCGGAAGCCCTCAACTCACTGCTCGGATTTTTAATTCGTGTGTTGTGTTTTCTTTTTTTTGTTAAAAAACAAAAAGAAATAATCATCTTCAGACAGCACCAATCATGAAATTCGCGGAACATCTCTCAGCCCACATCACGCCGGAGTGGCGCAAACAGTACATCCAGTATGAGGTGAGCAAGCGGCAGGGAGGCGAATGGGTTAATGGCACAATGGACAGCTCGCAGCTGAGAGGGGGCTGAGGGGATGGAAGGCAGATGGAGGGTGAGGGGAGATGGCGGTGGAACACGGGGAGGAGGCACAAAGCTGAAGGGGGCTGGAGGATGAGAGAGGACTGGGGGAGCCAGGAAGGGGTGCGGGACGATGAGGGGGGGGGCAGGTGGGGTGTGGGTGAGGGGGGGGCAGGTGGGGAGTGGGTGAGGGGGGGGCAGGTGGGGTGTGGGTGAGCGGGGGGGGACAGGTGGGGTGTGGGTGAGCGGGGGGGGGGGGCAGGTGGGGTGTGGGTGAGCGGGGGGGGGGGGGCAGGTGGGGTGTGGGTGAGCGGGGGGGGGGGGGCAGGTGGGGTGTGGGTGAGCGGGGGGGGGGGGCAGGTGGGGTGTGGGTGAGCGGGGGGGGGGGCAGGTGGGGTGTGGGTGAGCGGGGGGGGCAGGTGGGGTGTGGGTGAGCGGGGGGGGCAGGTGGGGTGTGGGTGAGCGGGGGGGGGCAGGTGGGGTGTGGGTGAGCGGGGGGGGCAGGTGGGGTGTGGGTGAGGGGGGGGCAGGTGGGGTGTGGGTGAGGGGGGGCAGGTGGGGTGTGGGTGAGGGGGGGCAGGTGGGGTGTGGGTGAGGGGGGGCAGGTGGGGTGTGGGTGAGGCAGGTGGGGTGTGGGTGAGGCAGGTGGGGTGTGGGTGAGGGGGGGCAGGTGGGGTGTGGGTGAGGGGGGGCAGGTGGGGTGTGGGTGAGGGGGGGGCACGTTGGTGTGGGTGAGGGGGGGGCAGGTGGGGTGTGGGTGAGGGGGGGGCAGGTGGGGTGTGGGTGAGGGGGGGGCAGGTGGGGTGTGGGTGAGGGGGGGGCAGGTGGGGTGTGGGTGAGGGGGGGGCAGGTGGGGTGTGGGTGAGGGGGGCAGGTGGGGTGTGGGTGAGGGGGGGCAGGTGGGGTGTGGGTGAGGGGGGCAGGTGGGGTGTGGGTGAGGGGGGCAGGTGGGGTGTGGGTGAGGGGGGGGCAGGTGGGGTGTGGGTGAGGGGGGGGCAGGTGGGGTGTGGGTGAGGGGGGGGCAGGTGGGGTGTGGGTGGGGGGGGGCAGGTGGGGTGTGGGTGGGGGGGGGCAGGTGGGGTGTGGGTGAGGGGGGGGCAGGTGGGGTGTGGGTGAGGGGGGGGCAGGTGGGGTGTGGGTGAGGGGGGGGCAGGTGGGGTGTGGGTGAGGGGGGGGGCAGGTGGGGTGTGGGTGAGGGGGGCAGGTGGTGTGTGGGAGGGTGAGGGGTGAGGGGGGGCAGGTGGTGTGTGGGAGGGTGAGGGGG
Source organism: Mustelus asterias (assembly GCF_964213995.1). Classification (NCBI taxonomy): domain Eukaryota; kingdom Metazoa; phylum Chordata; class Chondrichthyes; order Carcharhiniformes; family Triakidae; genus Mustelus; species Mustelus asterias. The sequence continues at coordinate 52,536,611 of NC_135808.1, read as the reverse complement.
GCAGGTGGGGTGTGGGTGAGGGGGGGTGTGGGAGGGTGAGGGGGGGTGTGGGAGGGTGAGGGGGGGCAGGTGGGGTGTGGGAGGGTGAGGGGGGGCAGGTGGGGTGTGGGAGGGTGAGGGGGGGGCAGGTGGGGTGTGGGTGAGGGGGGGGGCAGGTGGGGTGTGGGTGAGGGGGGGGCAGGAGGGGTGTGGGAGGGTGAGGGGGGTAGGAGGGGTGTGGGAGGGTGAGGGGGGGCAGGTGGGGTGTGGGAGGGTGAGGGGGGGCAGGTGGGGCGTGGGAGGGTGAGGGGGGGGCAGGTGGGGCGTGGGAGGGTGAGGGGGGGGCAGGCGGGGCGTGGGAGGGTGAGGGGGGGGCAGGTGGGGCGTGGGAGGGTGAGGGGGGACAGGTGGGGTGTGGGAGGGTGAGGGGGGGGCAGGTGGGGCGTGGGAGGGTGAGGGGGGCAGGTGGGGCATGGGAGGGTGAGGGGGGCAGGTGGGGCGTGGGAGGGTGAGGGGGGCAGGTGGGGCGTGGGAGGGTGAGGGGGGGCAGGTGGGAGGGTGGGGGGGGCAGGTGGGGCGTGGGAGGGTGAGGGGGGGCAGGTGGGGCGTGGGAGGGTGAGGGGGGGGCAGGTGGGGCGTGGGAGGGTGAGGGGGCAGGTGGGGCGTGGGAGGGTGGGGGGGCAGGTGGGGCGCGGGAGGGTGAGGGGGCAGGCGGGGCGCGGGTGGGTGAGGGGGCAGGCGGGGCGCGGGCAGGTGAGGGGGCAGGCGGGGCGCGGGAGGGTGAGGGGGCAGGTGGGGTGGGGTGTGGGAAGGGGTGGGGGCAGACGGGGCGCGGGAGGGTGAGGGGGCAGGCGGGGCGCGGGAGGGTGAGGGGGAAGGCGGGGCGCGGGAGGGTGAGGGGGCAGGCGGGGCGCGGGAGGGTGAGGGGGCAGGCGGGGCGCGGGAGGGTGAGGGGGCAGGCGGGGCGCGGGAGGGTGAGGGGGCAGGTGGGGCGCGGGAGGGTGAGGGGGTGTGGGAGGGTGAGGGGGCCAGGCGGGGTGCGGGAGGGTGAGAGAGCAGGTGGATTGTCAGAGGGTGAAGAGACAGGAGGGAGGTTCTGTGGGCGACGGGGCAGGAGTGGGGGGGGGTGGTTCCGAGGGTGACGGGACAGGAGGGGTTCTGAGGGTGACGGGCGGGGGGGTCCGAGGGCGACGGGGCAGGAGGGGGGGGGGGTTCCAAAGGTGACGGGACAGGAGGGGTTCTGAGGGTGACGGGAGTGAGAGGTGGGATTGGATGATGAAGGGGGTGACAGGGTGGGAGGAGGATTCGGAGGATGACAGGGCAGGGTGGGGGTCACGGCAATGCGGCTGAGAAGTGTGGTCAGAGTGCGACGGGATGGGAGGGTTGTTCGGAGCAAGATGGGGTGGGAAGAGGTTTCGGTGGGTGACGGGATGGGCGGGAGGTCAGAGGGCAACGGGGGGGATGAGGGGTGGGCGGCAGGGATGGGCAGGATGGAGGCACAGACAGGGGATGAGGCATGGGAGATGGGGCAGGGGAGATGGCGGGTGAGAGGTAGGAGGGCGAGCTTTGGTGAGAGGGAGATGTGTGGAGGGCTGAGAGGGGATGGTAGGTGAGATGAGGTGAAAGAGGGGCTGGAGGGTGAGGGTGGGAGAGAGAGGCTGGAAGTTGGGAGTGAAGGATTGGAGGACTTGAGGGGTGATTGGAGGATGAAGGATGGTGGGGGGAACGTAGGGGAATTTGGGGGTGGGATGGAGGTGTGGGTAATTGGGATCGGATGATTGGGGGATGGGGCAAGGGAGTGTTCAAAGTGAAATGGAGAGTGAGTAAGTGAGTGATGGTGATGGGAGGGAGTTTGATGGTCTGAGGAGGGGGAAACGGTGAAGTGTTGGAGATGGAGATTGAGATCGTGGTCAAAGTGTAATAATATTAATGACCTATAGAATATGCTAAGAACTGCAGATAACCATGTCCAATGATAAAGTATTGGGAGGAGATTTTCATATAATTGAGTTAAGGGTTGGATACAGTAAATTGATCTTGGAGGGATGAAAGTGCAGGCAGTGTTGATGTGAAAAACAAACACAATTTGTATTACGTTCCAAGACATTATGGTTTGAGATTGTATAAACAGCTTGAACAGTTTACTGAGCCCTTTCATGTGTGGCTGCTTTCCGATCTATTTCGGAATAAATTTTTCAGTGTAAGCTATTAGTGGATTTGTTTTTGCATCTTTGTGTCACTACTGGGGAGTGGGATTGAACTGTCAGACAGAGACAAATAGCAAATCTCTATGAATGAGCATCATTATATGACCAGAAAATCTTGTGATATTGTGATGCCTTTTATTGGTTGATAGATGGGAATATGATAATTTTGTATAGATTCTAAATCAAAATTCTTACATTGGATCTAAGTTTGTGTCTGCAAAGATTGAAGAGGGTAATTAATATTGAATGTAAAAGTCCTAGAATTGTAAATGCTGGGATATAACCACAGCGTGGCATGATTAGTGGTGTGCATCTGGGATTTTCAGTATTCGGCAGGAAAAAGAGATTACATCTACAAAGAAATGAGAGAGAAAGGGAAAACAATAATTGAGGTGCTATCCTTGGTCTCAGCAGCCCCAGTTAGAACTCATCAGTTGTGGCCCTAGTTTTGCAGTGACCCGTGCCTGGATATATTTATTTACTCCTAATGGTTGAATAATCTCATAGAATCGCACAGCACAAAAGGCAGCATTTGGCAAAGCTTGACTGTACCAGTTCTTGGAAAGAGCTATCCACTCTTCTGTTTCCCCTTGTAGCCCTGTCAATCTTCTCCTTAATTATATATCCAGTGCCCTTTGAAACTTATTGAACCTGCATCTATTTCAGGCAGTACATTCCACATTGTTATAACTTGCACAAAACAATTTTTTGTAGCTTGTTAATCATTACCATCTTGACTCAAAAAAGTTGCTGGTGCCAGGGAACTCTATGAACAGAAGGAGGAGAAAAAATATTTTTTGTGGGTTGTTGTGCTTTTAAATATATTCTTCAACCAACCCCAAACCAACAATTGTCAGTGCATTGGACTTAATTAAGAGCTAGCATTTATGAGTTAATTAGGTATGTTATTCTCAAACATATAGCTATTTATAATTCAGCGAAGTATATTCCTATCATTATTCTAAAGTTTAGTTTTACCTTTGTTGGTGTACGTGGATTCCATCTCATCTGCAAAATAAATTTGTGTGGCCTGGAGCCAATGTATTGATGAGTAACGGTGTACATAATGTTTTTAATTAGAATCCTTACAATGCAGAAGGAGGCCATTTGGCCCATTACCCTGCACCGACTCTCCGAAACAGCATCTTACCCAGGCCTACCCCCACTATCCCCATAACGCCACACATTTACCATGGATAATCCACCTAACCTACACATCTTTGGACACTAAGGGGCAATTTTGCATGGCCAATCCACCTAACCAGCGTATCTTTGGACTGTGGGAGGAAACCAGAGCACCCGGAGGAAACCCATGCTTTCTTACAGAGGAATAAGGTGCAAGCTCCACACAGTCATCCAAGGCTGGAATCGAATCATGCTCCCTAGCGCTATGAGACAGCAGTGCTAACCACTGTACCACCATTTTCTGAAATAAAAACTAGCCATACAGTAACGCAGTTTGTAAAACAGTGCACATTCATATTAGAATGAAGCAGACAGCAGTTATTTGAGAATATGTGTAATGAAAGCTGAATTCTCATCCTGTTCCCTGAAACTCCACTTCCTGATTTCAAGCCAAACTCAACAAGCAGGGGAGAGTTTGAATCATAAGCATTTAGCTTGTGTTCTGTTACCTTGGTGGCTCCCCTTTGATATTGGCATGATTTTTAGAAAATATTGTTGCAGCTCTTGCAGAGGTGAGGTAGAATGTTTACAAAAACTAAAATGTGCCAGACATTAGAATAATGATAGCATTATACTGTACTGAATTATAAATAACTCTATGGTGGAGATTGGCATACCTAATTAAGTCATAAGTGCTGATTCTGTAATTAATCCAATGCACTTTGAATTGTTGATTTGGTGATGGCTGATTACTTGCCTAAGAATGACCTGTGTATCCTATTCCAGTTTTTAAGATCATGATAGCCTGCAAAGGGGATTGTATTTTCTTGGCTTTACGTTGAGAGATTCTTCTTGACTTCATAATTACAACACAGCTGCGCAGATGGTTGCAAAGCTTGAATTGTTGGAGAATATAATCTTGGCCAGCCTTTCATATAATACCTTCCAGAGACACACTTTTGCCCATGTCCTTATTCACACTCACGTACTGTTCACTTATCACTCCTGTGCTTGCTGACTTATATTGGTTCCCTGTTAAGCAAAATCTTTATTTCAAAATTATCACCTTGTTTTCAAATCATTCTTTCCTTGACCCTCTTTATCTATGTGTTCTCCTTCTGCCCCACAATTTCGAATTCTGGCCTCTTGAGCATTCCTGATTTCAATTGTTCCCATGATGTGGAGATGCTGGCGTTGGACTGGGGTAAGCACAGTAAGAAGTCTTACAACACCAGGTTAAAGTCCAACAGGTTTATTTGGCAGCACTAGCTTTCGGAGTCTCAGGCTCCTTCATCAGGTGAGTGAAGAGCTGTGTTCTCCTGTGATTTCATAGCGCATATCAATGGATGGGTAGTGGAAAGTCAGTATGAAACAAAAACTTCCAATATTTTGCTAATTTAAAAAAAAATCTGGGCGATGAAAAGATATGAGAGCATGTCACTCCCCATTCTCCCACCAATAATTATAAGATATACTTCCTCATTCGTGGCCCTCAACTACATGTTTGTTGCCTGGAATTCATGGTCTGTCAGGTCGGGAATGTTAAATGGCAGTATCTTTTTTACGAAAAGGTTAAGCACGTTGAGTTACTGTATATTAGGTTTGTTCAAATGGTCCTCAAGAAAACTGCAAGCAATGATTTTGGCCACTACCCTGCTCCCATGCTGCTGATTCCTTCCACCTTCCGGTCATTGTCTTGGGATCAGCTGAATCACTTTCAACCTCGTCAGGTCCTGTTCAGCTGAGCTTAGCTTCAGACCTTCACGATTGGTGCTAGAAAGAAAGATTGCTTCCACCTCTTCAGTGTTGTCTGCCTCCACACTTTATGTCCTTGCTGAAGCTAAATATCATCATCTTGTAGCTTGTATACTGCAAGTTTCTCCTTGCTGTCCTTTCTTTCTCCAACTTCAGCAAGACTACTGTACACATGCTGTCCCACACTAAATTTTGTTTTCCAATCATCTTGTTATTCAAGCCCTCAACCTTAAAGCTCTTCAATAACCTCTGGCTCTTCCTCTCCCAATGAGCATTGCTCCTCTGACTCTGGCCTTTTCTATATCACCTCCTTTAGCCCAACAATGGTAACAAAGCCATCAATTGATCTGATCCAAATCTGGAATTTTCTTCCCAAATCCATCTACTTCACCCTGCTCCATTAGAAAGGACTAAAATCCATCTCTTTGATCAAGCTCCTGGTCACCCTTATAACCTCTCTCCCTGGCACTGTACCTAATTTTCTTACCTTTCTGATGAGTTGTCTTTATATTGAAATCACTTTGTGAATGCAGGTTGTACTGAATGCATTACAGGATTCTGTACTACAGATATTTGAAAGTAACTTAAGTCTGATCTGGGACTTTATATGATGATTATGCATATTTCCGGAGCCACATAAAAAACGCAAGTTTTGGTTTTGACTGCAGACAATAGTGGCTTACACTAAAGGAAACTCTGTATCTATAATTATAGAGAGGAACACACCTTGGTAATTCAGCAGGAACTTTGAAATGAGTGGTTAGGGATACTGTTATCACTGCTTATATATAGCACAACTGAAGTGTATGGATGATGTCAGCAATTCTGTGTGCTTAGCTATTGTGGCTTGCTCTTTGGTTGAATCCTAAAATTGGATTACTGCCTGCAATAATCCAGGTGGCCAGCTTCTATTATATATTACAGGAAGGTTAGTGAATTTTAGAAATCAAGAAAATCAATTCTTTCATTGCCATGGCATATTTGGTAATCCAGGCAGTGCCAGGAAATCATTGAACAAATACATTGGCTCCAGATTTGTATTGCAACATTTTTTGATGATGACTGAAAAGACACTTTCCCCCTCTGTTCTGAAAACCCTGCTATGGCAGGATAGCAATTCTAGCTAGACAAGCCAGTAGGATCCTTGCGCAGAGTACTCTGTTCTGGTCATTTGCACTGTTTTAGCCTGTTAAGTGCCCAGTTGTACACCTGCACACACCTGAGGATGCTCAAATCATGGGTTGTTACCAGCTGGCACCTTGGCTTTCTAGACTTTGGCAAGTGAGGCATATTTCTAAAGCACAGTGTTGTTTACCTTTTTTGGCCAAACAGAGCTCTCTCTACCTGTATGAATTTTCAATCTCTTGGTTTAGAGACTCTTGTTTATGATGATGGGTTTACATGCTTTAGACACTTGGTTGATCAAAAAATACGAGTGAGAGACAGTAGTCAGCACATTCAGTAATTTGGTCAAGGTGTGAAGTGTGGCAAGCATCTGTGTTATTGAATGAGTTGTTTCCATACTCCTTTACTGGGGTGCAGAGCTGTACATAGAACATAGAACAGTACAGCACAGAACAGGCCCTTCGGCCCACGATGTTGTGCCGAGCTTTATCTGAAACCAAGATCAAGCTATCCCACTCCCTATCATACTGGTGTGCTCCATGTGCCTATCCAATAACCGCTTAAATGTTCCTAAAGTGTCTGACTCCACTATCACTGCAGGCAGTCCATTCCACACCCCAACCACTCTCTGCGTAAAGAACCTACCTCTGATATCCTTCCTATATCTCCCACCACGAACCCTATAGTTATGCCCCCTTGTAATAGCTCCATCCACCCGAGGAAATAGTCTTTGAACGTTCACTCTATCTATCCCCTTCATCATTTTATAAACCTCTATTAAGTCTCCCTTCAGCCTCCTCCGCTCCAGAGAGAACAGCCCTAGCTCCCTCAACCTTTCCTCATAAGACCTACCCTCCAAACCAGGCAGCATCCTGGTAAATCTCCTCTGCACTCTTTCCAGCGCTTCCACATCCTTCCTATAGTGAGGTGACCAGAACTGCACACAATATTCCAAATGTGGTCTCACCAAGGTCCTGTACAGTTGCAGCATAACCCCACGGCTCTTAAACTCCAACCCCCTGTTAATAAAAGCTCACACACTATAGGCCTTCTTCACAGCTCTATCCACTTGAGTGGCAACCTTTAGAGATCTGTGGATATGGACCCTAAGATCTCTCTGTTCCTCCACAGTCTTCAGAACCTTACCTTTGACCCTGTAATCCACATTTAAATTAGTCTTACCAAAATGAATCACCTCACATTTATCAGGGTTAAACTCCATTTGCCATTTTTCAGCCCAGCTTTGCATCCTATCTATGTCTCTTTGCAGCCTACAACAGCCCTCCACCTCATCCACTACTCCACCAATCTTGGTGTCATCAGCAAATTTACTGATCCTCCCTTCAGCCCCCTCCTCTAAGTCATTAATAAAAATCACAAAGAGCAGAGGACCAAGCACTGATCCCTGTGGTACTCCGCTAGCAACCTGCCTCCAATCCGAAAAATTTCCATCCACCACCACCCTCTGTCTTCGATTAGACAGCCAGTTACCTATCGAATCGGCCAACTTTCCCTCAATCCCACACCTCCTCACCTTCATCATAAGCCGACCATGGGGGACCTTATCAAACGCCTTACTAAAATCCATGTATATGACATCAACTGCCCTACCTTCATCAACACACTTAGTTACCTCCACAGAAAATTCTATCAAATTTGTGAGGCACGACTTGCCCTTCACGAATCCGTGCTGACTATCCCGGATTAATCCGCATCTTTCTAAATGGTCATAAATCCCATCCCTAAGGACCTGTAATCTGATAAAATTATACGTTGAGAGGAAATTATACCATGCGTGGTCCCAGAGGCAAATGTTTGACAGGCTACCATAAGTGTATTTCAATTATTTCACATTCCACCATATACGTGACTTTCAGTTGAGGACTAGTTTCTTCACTACCATGTTGCCACCCACTGCCCTTAGCTTTTCACTATAAAGAAAGAGATTACTTTTCACATCTGCAATATTGTCCAAGGTCTAAGCCTGTCTCTGTCTCATTCCAGTCAAGGTCTTTCTTCAAGTTTCCCCTTTCTTTTTGCTTAATTGTTTACAATATACACTTGCTTATTGAAATGCAGCATACCATTTAACACGAATTGCAGAAAGTGACCAACTAAATACCAGAGCAGGAAAAACAAGATAATCTTTTATTTTGGATCATCCCAAATAATTTGATCAAGAGATGATCATGAAAGAGAGTGTTAACAATATTCTTTGAAGATGATCAGTGATGCATTGTAGAATTTTTCACTCAAGTTCAAGAGATTTGAGCTCTGTAACAGATTACTAATTTATTGTTATCTATTGTATGTGAAATGCTATAAAACAATGTGAATTGGGCAGATCATAAGTGAGACTGTAGTGAAGCAGTGTATTTATGATCTTGGCAGAATGCTACTTAGTACAAGAGACTGGTTGACAGTTGATTCTGTACAAAGTGAGGTGCTGAGTATTAACATTGTGTTGTGTATACAGCAGAGATTGTTAAAATAGTCTTATTAGAATAAGGCCATCATCACAATGGAGAGGAAATGTTATTTGTTTACTTATGGGCCTACAGCTTAGTGCAGAACAGGCAGTTTATTCAGTACACTGAGTGAATTATGTTATTTTGCAGTCATTCAAGGACGATGGAGATGAAACAATCATTGCATACATTTTTACTGGAGTATTATGTCCAAAACGAAGCACCACATTTAGGAAGGTTGTGAGAGAGTGCAGAAAAGATTCATGAGAATGAAGGACTTCAGTTACATGTTTACGTTGGAGCAGTTGTTCCCTTTAACACAGAGAATGTTGGGGAGATTTCATAGGAAATGACAATTGTTATGGTGCAGAAGGAGGCCCATTATGTCTGCACTGGCTCTCCGAATGAACATTATTACTTGGTGCCATTCTCCTGCTTTTCCCTGTAATCCTACACGTTTCTAATCAAATAATTATCCAATGCCATTCTGAATTGAACCTGCCTTGATCCAATGCCTTGATTGAACCTGCCTCCACCACACTTCCAGGCATTCCAGACCCTAATCACTTGCTGTATGAAAATGTTTTTTTTCACATTGCATTTGCTTCTTTTGTACTTTGAATCTATGCCCTCCCATTCTCAATCCTTTTATGAGCAATTTCTTCCTATTTACTCTGTCCAACCCCCTCATGGTTTTGGACAAGATGAGAGGTCACGCAACACCAGGTTATAGTCCAACAGGTTTATTTGAAATTACAAGCTTTGAGTGCTGATCCTTCGTCAGGTGAACTAGAGCGAGATGCACAGACACAGAATACCTCATGATTTTGAACACCGCTGTCAAATCTTCTTTTAGCCTTCTCCAAGAAGAACAGCTCTAATTCTCTAACCTATCTTCATTACCGAAGTCCCTCATCCCTGGAATGATTCTGGCGCCCAGAGCTGTACACAGTACTCCAATTAAGGTCTATCTAGTGTCTTCTACAAGTTCAGCATAACCTCCTTGCTCTTGTACTCTGTCACTATTAATAAAGCCTAGGATACGGAATGCTTTATTGGTTGCTCTAGCCACTTGCCCTGCAACCTTTAGTGACTTGTGCACATATACACCCAGGTCCCTCTGCTCCTGCACCCCTTTAGAGTTGTGCCCCTTATTATGTCTCTCCATGTTCTTCCTACCAAGATTGATCCCCTCACACTAATCCACATTGATCTCCATCTGCCATCTATCTGTCCTTTTGAAGTTCTACACTGTCCTCCATAATTTACAATGCTTTCAAGTGTTGCATCATCTGCAAACTTTGAAATTGCATCCTGCACACTTAGATCTAAATCATTAATATATATCTGAAAGAACAAGGGTCCCAATACTGAACCAACACCACTGCACAGTAGCACAGTGGTTAGCACTGCTGCTTTACAGCTCCAGGGACCTGGGTTCGATTCCCGGCTTGGGTCACTGTCTGTGTGGAGTTTGCACATTCTCCTCGTGTCTGCGTGGGTTTCCTCCGGGTGCTCCGGTTTCCTCCCAAGTCCAAAGATGTGCGGGTTAGATTGATTGGCCATGCTAAAAATTGCCCCTTAGTATCCTGAGATGCGTAGGTTAGAGGGATTAGCGGGTAAATGTGTAGGGATATGGGAGTAGGGCCTGGGTGGGATTGTGGTCGGTGCAGACTCGCTGGGCCAGATGGCCTCTTTCTGCACTGTAGGGTTTCTATGATTCTATGATTCAATGACTACAAACCTTCCTCCAGCCTGAGAAATATTCATTAACCAATACTTTCTGTTTCCTATTAGTCAACCAATTTTGTATCCACGTTGCAACTGACTGTTTTATTCCTGTAATAACGCAGAGGTGACCCCCTGAAGAAGTAACGCCAAATCTCCAAAAGAGGAATACATCGCCTCATAATCTGTTAAAAGTTTGTGGAAAGTGAACTGTCCTTCAATAACATTTAGAGATTAATTAATAGAAATACCTGACACTCACTCTAAGATGAACACTTAACCATTTATTTATTTAACTAACAAGTAACATACTGGATAAAATAAGATTCTACTGGAATGCTGTTCAAATAAATATAATGTCCATTCATTAATTTTTAAAAAATTAATAGAATTTTGTCACTCAAAAAAAATACAACCAGGTTTTGTGCCTTTAACATAGAAGAAGAAACATAGAAAAACTACAGCACAAAACAGGCCCTTCGGCACCACAAGTTGTGCCGAACATATCCCTACCTTTTAGGCCTACCTATAACCCTCCATCCTATTAAGTCCCATGTACTCATCCAGGAGTCTCTTAATAGAAACCTTTCTGAACCTTCTGGAGTTTCTCGGTTGATTTCTCTGTCTGAGAGTTATTTTTGATTTGGTACCTTTCGCTGGTTAGATGGTGCGTTTTCTTAAGAGATATATAAAGCTGGCAGGGTGGAGAGCTGCTCTCTCCCTCTCGAGACTTGAAAGGTGGCAGTTGCTAACTCCTGTTTTTCCCTCTTGCTCTCTCTTTTCTACCTGTGATGACCTATCAATTTTCCCATAACAGGGTTGGTCTGATTTTTTTCAACATCATCAAATTCAAATCTTATAGGTTCTTGGTAGCTGAGTGCCTACTTTAAATTGATAGCGCAAAATTCAAATGCCTGGAGCCTGTTACCAAAGCAACCCTGTTGTCTGGCCTTGGATACAAATGTTTCAGCTTGGATTAAGTATGCACTTTGCATTTTAAACCTCCAAGCACTGAAACCAAAACCAGCTTTTAAAGGGACCATGCAATGTTTTTTCCCTCTAGCATTTTTACATTCTTTACACCGTTACAAACTCAACTTCGCAACATTCCATAATCACAGAATTGTTATAACACAGTCAGTTGTGTCTGTTCTGGTTCTGAGTGAACAATTCACTTTGTGCCATTCCCTCCTCCTTCCCATAAGCCTGCACAATCTTTCTTCTCAGATAATCTAATTCCCTCTTGAATGCTGGATTGAATGTTCCTCCACCACCACCCTGTCAAGCAGTGGCATTCCAGTTCCTAACCATTTGCTATGTGGAAAATAATTATCCTTGTGTCTCCATTGTCAATTATCTTAAATCTGTACCCTCTTATTCTGAATCCTTCACTAGTGGGAACAGTTTTTCCCTGTCCAGAATGCTTATGATTTTGAACACCTCTATTAGATCTCTTCTCCAAGGAAAACAGTTCCAACTTTGACAATAAAAGCAAAATACTGCAGATGCTGGAAATCTGAAACAGAAACAGAAAATGCTGGATAAACTCGGCAGGTCTGGCAGCATCTGTGGAGAAAGAAATGTGGGAAAATGTGAGGCTGTCCACTTTAATGGGAAGAATAGAAAAGCAGCATGTTATTTAAATAGACTGCAGATGCGGTGGTATAGTAGGATGTGGGTTTCCTTGCACATGAAAAACAAAACGTCAGCATGCAGGTACAACAAGTAATTAAGAAGGCAGACAGAATATTGGCCTTTATTACAAGGGGATAGAGTATAAATGTAGGGAAGTCTTGCCACAACCATGGCATTGGTGAGACTGCACGAAGAGGGCCGCATGCAGATTTGGTTGCCTTACTTAAGGAGGAACAATTAGACTGATTTTTGGGATGAAGGAGTTGTCTTATTAGGAAAGGTTGGGCCTATAAGACCCATTGGAGTTTAGAAAAATGACAGGTGATCTTATTGAAACATACAAGTTTCTGAGGGGGCTTGACAGGATCGATGCTGAGAGGATGTTTCCCCTGTTGGGGGAAGTCCCAAATTAGGGGACCACTGTTTCAAAGTAGGGGGTCTCCCATTTAAGACCGAGATGAGGAGAAATTTATCTTATGAGATTTGTGTTTGGAATCCTCTCCCCCAAGGAACAGTACAGCCTGGATTTTATATATGTTCAAGCCTGACTTGGACAGATTTTTGATTGACAAGGGAGTCGAGGGTTATGGAGACCGACAGGAAAATGGAGTTAAGGCCACATCAAATCAGTCATGATCTTATTGACTGAAGGAATAAGCTTGGGGGATTGAATGGCCCATTCCTCCTACTTCTTATGATCTTATATTCGCATCCAGTATTGCAAAGATGATCCATTCTGTATTATCCAATATTGCATTACTGCTCCATGGTGCTTTGTGGCTCACATTATTGAATAGTCAATTTTGGTTTATGCAATCCTAGTTTAATGTGAACACATCTGAAACTCTGATCACCACCCAGTCTGTTCTATTCTGTCTTACTTTTACCCATCCACACATAGAAGTGGGTGTTTTCACACAAGTTAGTATAATGTTTTCAACATGAATTAAAGCCCCCAGTTGAATATAAACGATCCATGCAGATGAATAAATAAAGAATGTTACCTCAAGTGTCCACTAGATCAGCAGCAGGTATCCATAAATGCTATAGTAGGAGATCATATAACTATATTCACAGAAAAAGTGACAGTCATGAAGCGTGTTCTCCAAAACAACAGTAAAATCCATGTTTACTGTAATAATTTTTTAGTTGCATTGACTGTGCCAGCAACAGACAGGTTTATAAATCTTTATACTGTGCAGCTCTTTTAAATGATCTCTTTTGGGATCGGATCATACCACTGGCTTAAAGTAGCTAGATATGAAATAATGGTGGTAAATATCAACATGCTAGGTTTACTGTATATAACATAAACAGTGATTGTGATGGTGTTTGAACTTGTCTGCTTAATACAAACATAGCTTCTGTTTACATGATTTACCTCCTTATTTTCACCTGTGACTGATTGTAAATTGCCTGTTTAATCCACCTGCTAAATCTGTACAGCAGAGTTTCCTGGGGAACTATCTTTTAACAATCTTTTTAAAGCTTATTGCAATGTAAGAGTCTGGAAAACTGACATTTTGTGTTCTGCTGAAATGATATTAAATCAAATAAATGTCTAGGACCATCAGAAACCTTTACAATATTTGAATGAAGTGAACATTCTGATCTGATCTTCTACTTTAGTGTTGGATTATTGCTGAGCATCTGTAAAAGTTTAGTGCGGCAAATTTAGGATGACTAGTTTGAGACTTCCCAGTGATGTATTAGGTGAAGCATCACCTGGTGTGGTTTTCTCTGTGTAGTAGATTAGCAAAATTGAAATGTGTTCGCAAAGAATACCTTTGTAAATTAGTCGCACCTAGCTAGCACACAGAGGAAATCATCCCTGCCGGCATGATGCTGAGCTACTTAGACCTGAGGGTCACAGCTTTGAATGCTGTTCATTTGATTTGATTTATTATTGTCACATGTATTAACATAAATGAAAAGTATTGTTTCTTGCGCGTTATACAGACAAAACATACCATTCATAGAGAAGGAAACGAGAGAGTGCAGTATGTAGTGTCACAGTCATAGCTAGGGTGTAGAGAAAGATTAACTTAATGTGAGGTAGGTCCATTCAAAGGTCTGACAGCAGCAAGGAAGAAGCTGTTCTTGAGTCGGTTGGTATGTGACCTCAGACTTTTGTATCTTTTTCCCGACGGAAGAAGGTGAAATGGGTATGATCTAGTGGCCATTGCAGAGACGTGGCTGCACGGAGACCGGGACTGGGAGATGAATATCCAGGGGTATCAGGCATTCGGGAGGAATAGAAAGGAAGGAAAAGGTGGTGGGGTAGCTCTGTTAATAAAAGATAATATCAGGGTAGTAGTGAGGGATGACATAGGCTCTAAGGAACAAAACGTGGAATCGTTATGGGTAGAGATAGGGAATAGTAGGGGGAGAAAGACACTAGTGGGTGTGGTCTATAGGCCCCCAAATAATAATGTTGAGGTGGGGAGGGCTATAAACAAGCAAATAATGGATGCGTGCAAAAACGGAACGGCAGTAATCATGGGGGACTTCAACCTGCATATTGATTGGCTTACTCAAGTTGGAAGGGGTGGGATGGAGGAAGAGTTCTTAGAATGCTGTCGGGATAGTTACCTTGAACAGTATGTTACAGAACCGACGAGGGAACGAGTTATCTTAGATCTGGTAATGTGTAACGAGGTAGGTAGAATTAAGGATGTTCTTGTGAAGGACCCTCTTGGGTCAAGTGATCACAATATGGTCGAATTTCTGATACAAATGGAAGAGGAGAAAGTAGGGTCCCATACCACTGTCCTCTGTTTGAACAGAGGGAAGTACGATAGGATGAGGGCTGAATTGGCTAAGGTGGACTGGGAGAGCAGACTGGTAGGTAGGACAGCTGAGGAACAGTGGAGGATTTTTAAGGAGATCCTTTTCAGTACTCAGCAACAATATATTCCGGTGATAAAGAAGGGTTGTAAGAAAAGGGATAACCAGCCATGGATAACGAAGGAAATTAAGGAGAGTATTAAATTAAAGACCGATGCGTACAGAGTGGCCAAAAATAGTGGAGAATCGGAAGATTGGGAAAACTTTAAGAACCAACAAAGAACGACTAAGAAAGCGATAAAGAAAGGAAAGATAGGTTATGAAGCTAGGCTAGCTCTAAATATAAAAAATGATAGTAAAAGCTTTTACAAATATATAAAAAGGAATAGAGTGGCAAGAGTGAATGTTGGACCCTTGGAGGATGAGAGGGGGGATTTAATAGTGGGAAATCAGGAAATGGCTGAAACTTTAAATAAGTTTTTTGTGTCGGTCTTCACGGTGGAAGACACAAATAGTTTACCGAATATTAACGATAGAGGATTGGTAGGAGGAGAGGTACTCAATACAATTAATGTTACCAGGGAGGCAGTGCTCAGTAGACTAACGGGACTGAAGGTGGACAAGTCCCTGGGCCCGGATGGAATGCATCCCAGGGTACTGAAAGAAATGTCAGAGGTAATAGTGGATGCGTTAGTGGTTATTTATCAAAATTCGTTGGATTCTGGGGTAGTGCCGGCAGATTGGAAAACAGCTAATGTTACGCCGCTGTTTAAAAAAGGAAATAGACAAAAGGCGGGTAACTACAGGCCGGTTAGCTTAATGTCTGTAGTTGGGAAAATGCTGGAATCCATCATTAAAGAAGAAATAGCAGGCCATCTGGATAAGAATGGTTCGATTAAGCAGACGCAGCATGGATTCATGAGGGGAAAGTCGTGCTTGACGAACTTGTTGGATTTTTATGAAGATGTGACGAGTGCGGTTGACGGAGGGGAACCGGTGGATGCGGTGTTTTTGGATTTCCAAAAGGCGTTTGATAAGGTGCCTCACAAAAGGTTGCTGAAGAAGATTGGGTCACATGGAGTTGGGGGTAGGGTGTTGGCATGGATTGGGGATTGGCTATCCGACAGGAAGCAGAGAATCGGAATAAATGGGTGCTTTACTGGTTGGCAGATGGTAACTAGTGGCGTGCCGCAGGGATCGGTACTGGGGCCGCAACTATTTACCATTTATACAGACGATCTGGAGGAGGGGACTGAGTATAGGGTAACAAAGTTTGCAGACGACACAAAGATAAGTGGAAAAGTGAATCGTGTGGAGGGCGTAGAAGGTCTGCAGAGAGATTTAGCCAGGCTGAGTGAGTGGGCGAGGATCTGGCAGATGGAGTATAACGTTAACAAATGTGAGGTTATTCACTTTGGAAGAAATAATAGCAAATTGGATTATTATCTAAATGGAAAGAAATTACAACATGCAACTGTGCAGAGGGACCTGGGGGTCCTTGTGCATGAGATGCAAAAACCCAGTCTGCAGGTGCAACAGGTGATCAAGAAGGCAAATGGGATGTTGGCCTATATCGCAAGGGGGATAGAATATAAAAGCAGAGATGTCTTGCTGCATCTGTACAGGGCATTGGTGAGGCCGCAGCTGGAATACTGTGTGCAGTATTGGTCCCCTTATTTGCGGAAGGATATATTGGCCTTGGAGGGAGTGCAGAGAAGGTTCACCAGGTTGATACCAGAGATGAGGGGTGTTGATTATGAGGAGAGACTGAGCAGATTGGGTTTGTATTTGTTGGAATTTAGAAGGCTGAGGGGGGATCTTATAGAGACCTATAAGATAATGAAGGGGCTGGATAGGGTAGAGGTGGAGAGATTCTTTCCACTTAGAAAGGAAGCTAGAACTAGAGGGCACAGCCTCAAAATAAAGGGGGGGTCAGTTTAGGACAGAGTTGAGGAGGAACTTCTTCTCTCAGAGGGTGGTGAATCTCTGGAATTCTCTGCCCACTGAAGTGGTGGAGGCTACCTCGTTGAATATGTTTAAAACACGGATAGATGGATTCCTGATCGGTAAGGGAATTAGGGATTATAGGGATCAGGCGGGTAAGTGGAACTGATCCACTTCAGATCAGCCATGATCTTATTGAATGGCGGGGCAGGCTCGAGGGGCTAGATGGCCTATTCCTGCTCCTATTTCTTATGTTCTCATGGAAGAGAGAATGTCCAGGGTGCGTGGAGTCCTTAATTATGCTGGCTGCTTTGCCAAGGCAGTGGGAAGTGTAAACAAAGTCAATGGATGGGAGGCTGGTTTGCGTGATGGATTGGGCTACATTCACGACCTTTTGCAGTTTCTTGCGGTCTTGGGCAGAGCAGGAGCCATACCAAGCCAATACCAGAAAGAATGCTTTCTATGGTGCATCTGTAAAAGTTGGTGAGAGTCATAGATGACATGCCAAATTTCCTTAGTCTTCTGAGAAAGTAGAGGCGTTGGTGGGCTTTCTTAACTATAGTGTCTGCATGGGGGGACCAGGACAGGTTGTTGGTGATCTGGACACCTAAAAACTTGAAGCTCTCGACCCTTTCTATTTCGTTCCCGTTGATGTAGACAGGGGCATGTTTTCCTTTACGCTTCCTGAAGTCGATGACAATCTCCTTCGTTTTGTTGACATTGAGGGAGAGATTATTGTTGCCACAGCAGTTCACCAGATTCTCTATCTCATTCCTGTACTCTGTCTCGTCATTGTTTGAGATCCAACCCACTACGGCGGTGTCATCAGCAAACTTGAAAATCGAATTGGAGGGGAATTTGGCCACACAGTCATAGGTGTATAAGGGCGGCACGCTAGCACAGTGGTTAGCACTGCTGCTTCACAGCTCCAGGGTCCCGGGTTCGATTCCCGGCTCGGGTCACTGTCTGTGTGGAGTTTGCACATTCTCCTCGTGTCTGCGTGGGTTTCCTCCGGGTGCTCCGGTTTCCTCCCACAGTCCAAAGATGTGCGGGTTAGGTTGATTGGCCAGGTTAAAAAATTGCCCCTTAGAGTCCTGGGATGTGTAGGTTAGAGGGATTAGTGGGTAAAATATGTGGGGGTAGGGCCTGGGTGGGATTGTGGTCGGTGCAGACTCGATGGGCCGAATGGCCTCCTTCTGCACTGTAGGGTTTCTATGATTCTATGATTCTATAAGGAGTATAGTAGGGGGCTGAGAACATAGCCTTGTGGGGCACTGGTGTTGAGGATGATCTATGCTGAATTAACTGATCTCAGGTGAGAAACTAAAATTAACTTCCCTGAGCTAGGGAAGAAACTAAGGATGATAGCTGAGATTCTCTGCTCCTGACCGCTATCCCGTGGTACACAAAGAATTGTCGATTAAGTACTTGTACCTGTAGTACCTGATCCATGGATCTGTATCTCAGTAAAAGTCATTGTCTTTCGGAGCATGGAAAGAAACAAATGGTGAAAAATCCTCAGCACCTTAATTTCGAAAAATGCATGTGCAGTGCTGTTAAGAAGCATGCATGCTTAAAGTAGACTTTTGGTGCAGTAAATTGGTCTATTCAACTGGAAAGATATAGATTTGTCCCATGCCTGCAGCTATCTTCTACAGTAATATCTTGTCCTTTGCTCGGTGGAAGAAAGGAAGGTGTTGAGTGGAAGCAACCAACACCAGGAACGGATCCCAAGGGGAGGAAGAATTGAGAAGATGGTCACCTGGACAATTCTTGTCTGTGACCTAGTGGCAAGCTTGGAGTGTTCTTGAGATCTTCTCAATATCATTTGTCTCAGTCCTACTTTTGCTGTCATTTACTCTCCTATTCACGGCTTTGTCACAAGCTCACTTGATCAGTCCCTGCAGCTTTTGCTCAAGTTTTGCACTTGACAACATAAAATTCCTCTAAAATTCCACTGGATAAATTCAATTTTGAAATAAGTTTTGCTTTTCTGTCAGCCTTTACAAACTTCATTTGCTATTGGTCCCTGCAGTACATTGATCGGCAGATTCTTGTCTTCATCTACAAAGCTCTCTGTAGTCTCCTCCCTTCTTATCAGCATCTTATGGTCTCACAACGGGCGGCACAGTGGTTAGCACTTCTGCCTCACAGCGTCAGAGACCCGGGTTCGATTCCCGGCTTGGGTCACTGTCCTTGCAGAGTCTGCTCGTTCTCCCCATGTCTCTTTGGGTTCCTCTGGGTGCTCTGGTTCCTCCCACAATCTGAAAGATGTGCTGGTTAGGTGCATTGGCCGTGCTAAATTCTCCCTCAGTGTACCCGAACAGGCACTGGAGTGTGGCGACTAGGGGATTTTCATGGTAACTTCATTGCGCTGTTAATGTAAACCTACTTGTGACACTAATAAATAAACTTTAAAAAAACACACTCTCTCAACTCGGGTTTCCTTTGGAGCTCATTTGTTTACATGCTCTACCTTGGGAACCCTCCTCAAAACTTACCTCTTCATTTAAAATTTTTGCTGCGGCATGGTAGCACAGTGGTTAGTACTGCTGCTTCACAGCGCCAGGTCGATTCCTGGCTTGGGTCACTGTGTGGAGTTTGCATCTTCTCCCGGTGTCTGCGTGGGTTTCCTCCGGGTGCTCTGGTTTCCTCCCACATTCTGAAAGACATGCTGGTTAAGTGCATTGACCCGAACAGGCGCCGGACTGTGGCTACGAGGGAAATTTCACAGTAACTTCAATGCAGTGTTAATGTAAGCCTTACTTGTGACTAATAAATAAACTTTAGCTAATCACCGCTGCTAAATGTTGGGTTATTTTTGTCCCTGTAAAGTGTTCATGGGGACATACTATTGCATTAAGATACTTCTATAAGTGAAAGTTGGAAAGGATTATGTATTTGAATAGCTTAGAAAACCTTTAATAAGGAGTATAAATGAATGGGGGGAACAGGAAATGTAAATTTCACAAGAGGTTTTTCAAAATATACTGCCAATATACTCACAGGCATTAAATGAATAACCAGGGGTTACTTATCTTTTAAAATATGTATCTGTGTATTTACCGTGTTTCACAATATTGCTCGTGCCCAGAAAAAGCATGGCTAATTGCTGAATCAGGTTATTTAGAAGATAGCTGCTCGAAGTTACTTCAGCTGAGTTACTCTAATACCTTGAGCTCTGCGGAGCTGCCAGTCCATTGTACATGAACTTCAATGCCCAGATAAATATTTTAACATTTAAATCACATATTTTGCTCCATCTCCCATGACTTGGTATAAATTATGATTCAAAGGAGATTTGAAGGATGGCATCACCAGCTAGTAAAAGGAGAATTTGCACGTAACTGGGATTGTTTCGATTGGAATTAATTTGTCCTCATTTGAAGTGATCCCAGAGCTACTTTTGCATTATTTGCTTTCCCCTTTCCCAACCCAAGTATGTTCTGTAGAAAAAACACAATTTTATTGCTTTTTACTATAATATCCCATTTTTTTCTGCTTTTGAGACTGAATTCATTAACTTTGAGAAACACATAAAACTCTGTGTTAAATATACTGGTGTGAGGAGATAGTGAAATCAAATTCACAGTAGAATGCAGCTGCTCATGTTGAAAACTGTTAACGATAACGTAATTTTACCTATTGGGTGTTGGAGAAAATTGTAAATGTTTTGCCTTCGCAATTTTGTTCGATTGCCAAAATTTGGGGAAGCTAATACAGAGGCAGCGTTTTCTGAATGATTTCATAATTAGACCAGCCTGATTAATCAGAACCTATGACTATATATTCTGCCATGTGTAGATTAATGTTGCTTATATCTAATTCTTTTGCCCTGATATTGCATGGTAGAAAATAATTTTTCAGTCAATTTAGAAGGTGGAAAGAACCAAACCTGTCTGTACATTCAAAACTAATGCCGACATGTAGTTCTAGATTTAAAAAGAAGAAAGATTTGATTCAGCATCATAGTTGAATTTTATTACAATCTAAAGAAACATTCTAGAACAAGAGGCTATTGTTTTAGTCGAAGCGGTGGCAGATTTAAAACCAAGGTGAGGAGAAATTACTTCTTTCAAAGCGTCATGAATCTGTGGAATTCTCTATCCCAGAGTGTGGTGGACACCGGTATACTCAACAAATTTAAAGAGGAAATAGATAGACTTTTAGTAATGGGATGAAGAGTTCTGGGACCAGGCAGGAAGCTGGAGATGATTCCAAGATGAGGTCAGCTATGATCATATTGAATGGTGGAGCAGACGTGATGGGCTGAAGTGCCCACTCCTACTCTTATGTTAATTGCACCTCCTTTTCAGAAAGTTGGTTTAATGACAATCTCATGGCTCTCTCGATAAGGCAGTGGAGCTTTGCAGTTTTATTGGAGGAAACGTTACAAATGAAAGCTGCGAGCTTCATATACCCATTGATTTTGCTGTGTTTAGACAGGAGCTGAAGACTCCCAAAGACTTACCACGTTTTATGGTTTTAATGGCCTGATTTTATGGTCAGCAATGAATGAACAGTGCTAGCCATTATACACAGAATTTCCAAAGGCGTTATTGTGTTGTAACTTGTTGTAATTAGAAACATAGAAAACTAAAACAGGCAACAATGTTGTCAAACAAAATGTAGAGCAGCAGCGTGAAACGTGTAAAAAGGTGTTCAGCAGAGTTCAGGGAAAAATATATTCAATTAAAAGGCAAGAACAAACTAAACATTAATGAGACAGTATGGGTGAATAAATACATAGGGGAAAAACTGAAGGTAAGGAAAGAAGCCTAAACTAAGTACATGAACATCAGGGGAGTATGACATGGGAGAATATAGAGATAAATCAAAAAAACAATTATGAAGGCAAGAGGAACTATGAAATTAAATAATCAAACTGCATAACTAAAACTAGTAAAATATTCTAAGTAGGTAACTAGCTAATTAGCCATAGTTGCAAGAGACCATAGGCATTTATCCCTTGACGGGCACCACTCCACACCAAGTCGCGAGGCAGTTACCAAGTCGCGAGGCAGTTCCCAAGTCTACCTCAGCTGGGATGGGAATTGAACCTGCACTGTTGACATTATTCTGAGCCACGTGGTAGCCATCCAGCTAACTGAGCTAACCAGCCCCTGTGGTTAAATATTTAACAAACATATATATTTAAAAAAGAAAAGTCATGATGGCTTTAGGACTACTAAGGGATGAGCAGGATAAAATCATGGCAGCGAAAGCAAAATGCATCAAGTATTAATTATTTTGCTTTAGTGTTTACTAGAGAGATGGATTAGGTAGAAATGACATAACAGGATGAGATTTTAAATAAATCATATAACCACATTTAAAATAAAAAGACAACTATTGAATACAAACTAAAGAGGATAAAAGCCTTGGTCGCAGACTGATTGCCGCATGCACTATTTGAGATATTTAATAATTTGTTCGGAAAATGTGTTATTTCAGAGGAATGGCAGATAGCTCATGGTTGAGGGAACTTTATATTAGTCAGCTTAACATTGGTGATAGGAAATGCAAAGGAACTCTGGCTAAAAGAGAGAAAATCAGCTGGAAACCAAAAATAAAATAATAAACAGCCAGCGTGAATTTCAAAAGGAAAAGTCTTGCTAGACCAGGCTCTGAATGTTTTCTGACAAAAGTGTAGACATGGGTAATACAAGATGTATAATGTATGTAATTTCTAAAAGACCATTGATTAAGGTCCCACATTATAGATGAACAACAAGGCAAGAGTATTCAGAATCAGGTGTTAAGTATCAGAAGGGATAGTTTTCTGGCTGCAAAAACCTGAGTAGGCATGAAGAGCCAGTACAAAACACGATATAACAAGTCAGGATTGGGACCAATGTTTTTGCAATTTATGGAACCATGAACACAATTTCTGAGCTTGCAGATCACACTAAATTGGGGGAATAATCAATAGATGATAACTGAGACAAATTACAAGACATGGTGGCACAGTGGTTAGCATTGCTGCCTCACAGAACCAGGGACCTGGGTTTGATTCTGGCCTCGGGTGACTGTGTGGAGTTTGCATATTCTCCTTGTATCTGCGTGGGTTTCCTTCAGGTGCTCCGGGTACCTCCACACACCAAAGATGTGTGGGTTAGTTGGATTGGCCTTGGGCGTCAGGGGAATTAGCAGGGTAAACACGTGGGGATAGGGCCTGGTTGGGATTGTTGTTGATGCAGGCTGGATGGGCCGAATGGTCTCCTGCATTCTAGGCGTTCTATGATTCGCAGATATTTATAAACTTACAAAATGAGAACATAATTGGTAAATTAATTTCAGCACAATTTTAAAAATTCATTTTGTGGGGTGTGGGCGATGCTGGCTAGGCCAGCATTTATTGCCCATCCCCAGTTTCCCACAGAATGTGGCGATGAAGTGCTTTCTTGAATTGCTTGCAACTATGGCTAATTAGCTAGTTATCCAGAATATTTAACTAGTTTTAATTATGCACTTTGATCATTTGATCAATTAGTCAGCCCCATTCACCTCCACCCACCTCCCCCCGACTAACCTTCTCCCCCCCCTCGACTCATCTCCCCCCCCCCACTCATCTCCCCCCCCCCCACTCATCTCCCCCCCCCCCACTCATCTCCCCCCCCCACTCATCTCCCCCCCCACTCATCTCCCCCCCCCCCCACTCATCTCCCCCCCCACTCATCTCCCCCCCCCCCACTCATCTCCCCCCCCCCCCACACTCATCTCCCCCCCCCCCCCCCCACACTCATTCCCCCCCCCCCCCCCCCCCACACTCATTCCCCCCCCCCCCACACTCATTCCCCCCCCCTCCCCGGCCTGTCCGCCAACCCCAGTCTCGGCCCACTTACCCATCCAGCTGACTCACCCCTCCCTCAATTACTCCCCCGCGATTGTCCCTATTACTTGTCCCAATTAGCCCCTGACCTGACCTGATAACCCATCCTGCCCGCTGCCATCCTGCTCCCCTTTTCAACCCATTGATTTTCAAACCAACTTTGGGACATTTAATCTAATTAGTTCCCTGAGTATGGCAGCTATTGCCATTAAAAATATTTTCTGCATTAAGGGAGATGTGGAGCATCCTCCGTTGGAAGTTTACTCCGAAAAACTGGAGGAAGGTAAATGTGGAATTTTTTGACTGACCAGCGTTCCTGATCCTGAACAGGAAATCTGGGCCGGTGAGTGCTGTTAGTTTCAGCAGTTTGCTCGGACTGCAAATGTCTCATTGGCAGTCACACATTGTCAAAGGGGCAATCTGTGAGGCTGTATGCCACTGAGCTGTTAAGCACGCATTTCTTGGTTGTTAAGCCCATCTTTAAATGTTTATTTCAGTACAACCCAAAATTGCAAAGTACAAAGGGTTATTGTCTTAACTAATTTTCTGCTCAACAATCTTGCTTGTTTATCACAGATGGATTTTTTCCTTTCTTTCATTTTGGAACTTATTGCAGCTACTTAGCTATAGTATACTATAGAATCAAAGATTCAATCAAAGATTTGTCACACCAAAATAACAGCCAATTGGAAGGAGTTGGTTTGATAGGTTGAACCGTCTTTTCTCAATTCACAGTTTACGTTCTGGTGCCAGATAAATAAAATGAATCGCACTTCTATCTCAGAGGAAAAAAAATACAGGGCAAGTACAGCGCAGTTTGCAAATTGCAGAATACTTGTACTTGCATTAAATTAATGTACAAAGGGAACTGCAAATAATTTATTTTGAAGTTGACTTTTCCAACAAATTCTTCAGGGAGTCATGGTCATAAATTAATCAACAGCTTGGTTTCTAGTTGTCTTTAAATACTGTTCAGTGATATCCTCTAGTGCAGTTAACAATAAACCACTCTGCATTAGGAAATTCTAACAGCTACTTAATTTTAAGCAAGGAAGTGGAAGAATACTATAGCCATAAAGCATTGCAACTCCCGACATAGCATTAATCAAGTGTGGATCTAAGACTTTCCCGTCAACAAGAAGCAGTTAAAGGAGAAAGGGACTTGTGAATTTGTAGAAGTGTATTGCAAAAGTGTGATTAATTTTGAAAGGTTTTTTAGCAGCTTTCTTTTGCAGATGGTGCAAAATGTGGAAGAGTGCAAAGTTATGCCAAAGCAGATAACTCATTAATACTTGGAGCTATCTCCAATGAATCAGTGTTTCATGTGTGTTGTTTGGATTCTCAAAAAGGAGAGCACTTAAAATGCACACAATGTATTACAATGTATACTTGTAGGTGGTGGGTAAATTATTATTTACCATGTGCTTCTGTTATCTCTATCATTGATTGTAGTATGGTGGCGAACATATGCGAATGTGCAAATATCACTGTTGGGCCTCTTTTAAGAAAGTATTCTAAAGCATGTGCTTGATATTGTAATGCAAATTATTGGCACCAAATGTTTTTTAAAATGTTCTTTCCTCAATTGCATTCTAGTCATGCAATTTACCGTTTTTCATCTTTATAATTTTCAAAGTAGTATTGTAATGTTTGCTGAGAGTATATTGCTTATTCCTTGGAAATTGAAGCAATGAAACTTCTCACCTTCATACCAGGAAATACTTTTCACCCTAGATTTGTTTTACTATAATCATCTTACTTACAAACACCCCCATTCTCCCTCGCTCTCCTCCAGGCAGTAATCTTGCTGCATTTTCTGAATGGTGAAATTGGAAATTCAATTTTCAGAATGTCACTTGGATCTATATTTTTTCCTTTTTCCCTGTCACTGGTGCTGGCAGCATTTTCAGTACATCAATTTACATGGCAGCCTTGCTGATGAGTGTCAGCAGGCATTTTTGACCATAGCCAGCAATGCAGGCAAGCCTTATCTGTCCTCGCCTGATGACATATTTTCACTTTCCAGCATAGCAGTCAGGATGAGTTGATTTTTGATCTTCATTGCCACCAATTGTAGCAGTTAACTGAGATTAGATAACTCAGCAGTTAAACCTAGAACTTCTGATCTGTGAGATACAGTAATAGATTGGACTGTGCATATAATGTTGGTGGTTAAGCTGGCTTATAATATCTATATTGGAAGAAAGATGTGGAGATGCCGGCGTTGGACTGGGGTAAACACAGTAAGAAGTTTAACAACACCAGGTTAAAGTCCAACAGGTTTATTTGGTAGCAAAAGCCACACAAGCTTTCGGAGCTCCAAGCCCCTTCTTCAGGTGAGTGGGAATTCCCACTCACCTGAAGAAGGGGCTTGGAGCTCCGAAAGCTTGTGTGGCTTTTGCTACCAAATAAACCTGTTGGACTTTAACCTGGTGTTGTTAAACTTCTTACTTGGAAGAAAGAGGCAGCTGAAGCAAATAATTACTGACTAGGCAATCTGTGATGAGCAATACCTTGTACAGTAATTTATTGATGCTGGATTTTTAATCATTTCTGTTTTTAATGATATTCGGTGTTTAATTCTGAAATGTTTGTACTGCAGGCTTTCAAAGAGATGCTGTATGCGGCCCAAGACCAAGCACCATCTTTAGAAGGTAATGGATTTTCATGTAATTTCTCTGATGAACAAGACTGGTTATTGCAGCTTTTGACTGCAAAACTTAATATCTGCAACCCAATTTACGTGTCTTTCATAGGCTTACCAGTTTCATAACATCATAAAATGAAACTGAAAGAACAATTGAGAGAATACATTGCATTGGAAGAGGGAACATAGGAACTAAACTGGGTTTATCTTTAACAATTAAAAGTTGTTTACGTTTCAGTGGAAAAATGATTCTGACCAGTCATACCTTGCAACACAATTAGAGCACATGGTAAAATGGAATTGAATAGAATATAAATATCTGAAGTAGATTAAAAGCTGAAGCAAAGAGTCTATACGTGGTTGTCATGAAGCATGGTGTCAGTATTGGACTTTGGACAGATCAACTATCAAGCGAGTGCTGTTTAGAGCGTATGTATGTATGGTGACTCCAACCAAAGCTGCCTTAAGTTTGAAGATAACACCAGATTGTGATTTTGTGGGGTGGGGAATGCGGTCTGAGGGCAGGAAGAAAGATTTCGAGCAAAAGAGAAGAGGCGAAGCAAATTCAGACTGAGAAGTGGCTGATGAATGGCAATGCAAAGTAGTGGCATTTTCTTGGAATCAGCAGAAACAAATACTGCATTTTTAGTGAGTGATCGTATTGTAATTTGTTCTTTTTTTTAAACTCTGCGAATTCTGGCTGAAGCAATAAGAGGATTCAAGGGCAGGGGGTGGCTTCTTGAGGTGAATGGGAATCGAGCATCATTTCCACAAACCTGTTTTCTCCTTGTGTCTGAGTTGATTTGAGCTTTACAGCTGGGTTCTAGTTAGGTTGTTTCTGATCTTAACTTCACACTGTGGGTGTCACATTGTCCTGATTAGATAACATAATTTCACTTTACACTGTAGTTTAACAGCATGTGATGCTTTTAATCTGTCATCTCATTTTTACTAACAGTACTTAGCTAATATTATGGTAGAATGTTCTCCCCAAATGCAAGCAATAGAAGGACTATATCTGTAAATGCTTTGTGGAGTTTATCCACAGTTTAGGTGAGCAGAGAATGAAAATAGCCCACATGCATCATTACAATTTACTGAATCCTAGCAACAATACTGAACAGTTAGACTGGTTCAAACTTCATGGACTCCTACGAAATATGCTATCGTAATTAAGTAGTGAAATCGTACTGGAAGTACATTTGTGCTTTTGCAGGAGTGTGCTTTATTTGGTTGCCATCCCATATGAACTAATGTTCCACATGAGCAGTTCAATCATGTCAAGCAATTTCTAATAATTTCAATGTGGTTATCACTATTCATTAAACTTCACAAACAACTTTTATTTAAACAAAGCACCTTTGTTTTGTATTCTTTCTATACAATGAGGAGCATCTTGTGTAATTGAATAGTGCAAGTGTTTTTAATTAGTTTGGTACAGTGCCATTACTAAGTTATGGAATTCCAGACTCGATGAAAATGGTCTTCTTGCAGCATGTGCCACAATCTCTTAGTCAGAGGGTTTTGAGTTCCAGTTCCAGTGTTGCTGTTTTCATTTGGACCAAAGTCATGGAACAGCTGCCCTTGTTCATCATCTCGTGTTCTGCATCCAGGTATTTTGGAAATTCCATTCAAACTTGTGTCTTATTTGACCTTGAACTAAGCTTCAGACTTCTTGTTCTCACGATCACAATGATCACCTACTTTCCCTCATTAAACTGCTTATCTGCCCTTTCTCAGTTGTCCAATTTTCCATGAAAATCATAAATCAGTAATGTTGAACATTAGTGATTTTAACTGGACTGTCTCAGATGGGGGGATTTGCATGGAGATGAGGGTCCTTGTAGGAGGAAGTCTGTCATAAACAGAAAGAAATTGATATTGCAAGATGGCATAGAAACCTAAATTTCAAATATTTCTTGTTACCATTGAGATTTCTATGTATTCAAGGGGTGGAAACATGGCTCCATATAGCTGTTTAGATGCAGCTGTTCTTTTCTAGCCCTTTGAGGTTATATAGTGACTTTAATTATTCCTTTCTGTTTGTTCCTGTTAATCCTCTTTTACAATAGCAATGTTGTTTGCCAAACAGAACGCGCTGGGCTCTACCATAGGCTGAAATTCCTTTCTGAAGGTTAATTAAACCTTCAAAGCTCTCGAATGAAACAATTGCTTGATGCAAGGCCTTGAAATTGGAGCAAGATGAAAGGGACCAAGTATTAAAAGCAACAGCTTCTATAAGCCTTTCAGGAGAGAGAAATTTATCTTTCGCTGCAGCTTTGCCTAAACAGTGCTGTAATCCCATATAATTCCCTGTGCCAGCAAAGAATGCTATCCTCCATGGTGCCTTCTCTAGCTTTTAGGAGATTTTACAGTTCAGATTATGGTCTATTAGGCTAAAATCAGATCAAGCATTTATATCATTCTTTTTTGCCCAAGGTAAAAACTCCTTACTAAGGAACTTTATGAAAGCCAAGCTGCACTAATATTTTCAAAATAAAGGGAAGAAACTGATGGTAGAAACCTGAAATAAAACAATATGCTAGAAAAACATGGCAAGACCGTAAACATCTGGACAGAATGAAAGATTAACTCCTTGCAAGATAATTATGAAGAAGGAAGGTAACTGAATGCATTTCCAGTTCATCTCCTCAGGAAAAACCCCAATGTGTCCAAAATGATCCTGGATTTCTGATGCCCACTGTTCTTCTCCCATTCCATCTCCTAGTTCTGCTTTGTGTGAAGGAAGATTTCTTGATATCTATCCCAGACTTGCCTTTTATTCGATTCACTTTTCATCAACCTGAGTTCAGTTGGTACCATTCTTGCCTCTGATTCAGAAGATCATGGACTTGAGGTCCACTCCCTCCAGAGACATGAGCGTATAATGTAGGCTGATACTCCAGTGCAGTACTGAGGGAGTGCTGCACTATTGAGCATGCTTGCTTTCAGAGGATACTTTAATTTGAGAGCCTATCTGCCCTTTCAGATGAATGCAAAAATTCCCAAGACACTATTCAAAGAAAAGTAGTAGGATATCAATCCTTCAAAGCACCACAGCATCATATTATCTGGACATTATCACACTGTTGTTTATGGGAGCATATGTGTGCAATTTGGTTGCTGCATTACAACAATGGCTACACTTCAAAAATATTTAATTTAGGAATTCCTGATGTCAATATAAAAATGCAAGTTTTAATTTTATTTTTAACTGTGTTCCCTAGTTTCTTTCTCATGTTACCGTTTAAAAATGTCCAGATTTACTTATATGTAGTCTCGTCAGCTGCCTTGTCTTTTGGGTGCTTCTTTTCACGGCAGAAAAGTCTGAGTTCCTTCAATCATCCACCAGAAATGTGTCTAAGCATAATCTGAAACCATTCATTCTGTTGGTTTCAATGGCCTTTCCTGATGAGTTATTTCACAAGTTGAATACCCTTTTGTATCATTTAATATAATTTCATGATCTAATTTTTAACTTGTGTCCCCTGAGAGTTTGAACCCTTCATCCTAGCTGATAGATCAGCAGTCTTTATACATGCTACATGGTAATTTGCACAATAAGATCACTTGAAGTGAAAACAGGATGCTGGAAATGGACTGCTGGCCTGCCTGTATGTTGAAAGAGCAAAGATGGTTTAATTTTTCATTTTTATCAGAATTGGAAACTGGAAGATTGGCAAGCCTAAAATGGTTTTTAAGGAAACAAGAAATGAAGTAAAAAGCAATAAAAAGGAAAAATGAATCAGGAATTGTGACTCGAGTTGTGAGGAGATAATAAGTTGAATGCTGCTTTGTATATTTGTACTGTCAGAGAGACCCAGCTAAACTCAAGGAGGGTTCTTGTACCAAGTTGTTAATAGCTCAGACTTAACCTCTGATCTCCGGATTATCTCCATAAAGCACATTGGGTGGGGGGGGGGGGTCACCTTCGAAATCCCAACAAAGAACAATACAGGAACAGGCCCTTCGGCCCTCCAAGCCCGCGCCACTCCCTGGTCCCAACTAGACCATTCTTTTGTATCCCTCCATTCCCACTCCGTTCATGCGGCTATCTAGATAAGTCTTAAACGTCCCCAGTGTGTCTGCCTCCACCACCTTGCCCGGCAGCGCATTCCAGGCCCCCACCACCCTCTGTGTAAAATACGTCCTTCTGATATCCGTGTTAAACCCCCCCCACCTTGAACCTATGACCCCTCGTGAACGTCACCACTGACCTGGGAAAAAGCTTCCCACCGTTCACCCTATCTATGCCTTTCATAATTTTATACACCTCTATTAGGTCACCCCTCATCCTCCGTCTTTCCAGTGAGAACAACCCCAGTTTACCCAATCTCTCCTCATAACTAAGCCCTTCCATACCAGGCAACATCCTGGTAAACCTCCTCTGCATTCTCTCTAAAGCCTCCACGTCCTTCTGGTAGTGTGGCGACCAGAACTGGGCGCAGTATTCCAAATGCGGCCGAACCAACGTTCTATACAACTGCAACATCAGACCCCAACTTTTATACTCTATGCCCCGTCCTATAAAGGCAAGCATGCCATGTGCCTTATTCACTACCTTCTCCACCTGTGACGTCACCTTCAAGGATCTGTGGACTTGCACACTCAGGTCCCTCTGCGTTTCTACACCCTTTATGGTTCTGCCATTTATCGTATAGCTCCCCCCGACGTTCGTTCTACCAAAATGCTGAATATGCGAGAATTGCCCAGGAAGTGCAAAATTGTCCGATAAAGTCTCCTCGATTCAGAGTTAGTGTCAGAATCTTCAACTGGTTCAGACTCACTTGTTCAGGATAGTTACCTGGAAAAATTAGACGAATTAAAACAAGTTCCAACTCTTGGGTAAGTATACTTCTGTTCAGTTAACACTGCCACCTGACCCAATAAGCACCCTCTCGACCCCCCCTAACAACCCACCAACCTGACTCCCCGGACCAATCAATTACCCCATTGACCTCGAACCCACCCACATCCACTTAGCTGCTCCCCTAAACCCCCATCCTCGCCCTCCCGCCTGCTCCCCTAAACCCCACAGTCTCACCCTCCCGCCTGCGACCTTCTCTCCTCGACCTCCTGCCAGCGACCCTCGCCCTCCCGCCTGCCACCCTCGCCCCTCCAGCCTGCCACCCTCGCCCCTCCACCCTGCCACCCTCGCCCCTCCAGCCTGCCACCCTCGCCCCTCCAGCCTGCCGCCCTTGCCCTCCCACCCGCCTGCCGCCCTCGCCCTCCCTGCCGCCCTCGCCCTCCCTGCCGCCCTCGCCCTCCCTGCCGCCCTCGCCCCTCCCGCCGCCCTCGCCCCTCCCGCCGCCCTCGCCCCTCCCGCCTGCAGCCCTCCGCCCCCCCCCCCCTCCCCGCCTGGCCTTTCGCCCTCCCGCCCGGCCTGCCCCTTTTCTGATGGAAGAAGGTGGAAGGGAGAATGTCCAGAGTGCTTGGAGTCCTTAATTATGCTGGCTGCTTTTCTGATGCAACGCGAAGTGTAGACAAGTGTCAATGGGTGGGAGGCTGGTTTGAGTGATGTACTGGGCTTCGTTAATGACTCTTTGTAGTTTCTTGTGGTCTTGGACAGAGCAGGAGCCATACCAAGCTGTGATACAACCAGAAAGAATGCTTTCTATGGTGCACCTGTTGACGTTGGTGAGAGTTGTAATGGATATGCCAAATTTCCTTAGAAATTTGATCTGGACACCTAAAAACCTGAAGCTCTCGACCCTTTCTACTTCATCCCTGTTGATGTAGACAGGGGCATGTTCTCCTTTACTGAAGTCGATGACAAACTCCTTTGTTTTGTTGGCATTGAAGGAGAGATTATTGTTGCCGCACCAGTTCACCAGATTCTCTATCTCATTCCTGTACTGTGTCCCGTCGTTGTTTGAGATCCAACCCACTATGGTGGTGTCATCAGCAAACTTGAAAATCGAGTTGGAGGAGAATTTGGCCACACAGTCATCGGTGTATTAGGAGAATATAAAGGGGCTGAGGACACAGCCTTGTGGGGCACCGGTGTTGAGGATTATAGTGGAAGAGGTGTTGTTGCCTATCCTTACTGATTGTGGTCTGTGGGTTAGGAAGTTCAGGATCAAGTGGCAGCGGGAGGAGCCGAGCCCCAGGCCACGGAGTTTGGAGATGAGTTTCGTAGGAATAATGGTGTTAAAGGCTGAGCTGTAGTCAATAAATAGGAATCTGACATGGGTGTCTTTGTTATCTAAGTGTTTCAGAGTTGAGTGTAGGTCCTGGGAGATGGTGTTGCTGTAGACCTGTTGTGGTGGGAGGCAAACTGTAGTGGATCCAGACAATCTGAGAGGCCGGAATTGATTCGTGCCATGACTAACCTTTACAAGCACTTCATAATGATGGATGCCAGAACAACTGGACGATGGTCATTAAGGCACGCTGCCTGGCTTTTCTTTGGTACCGGGATGATGGTCATCTTTTTGAAGCAGATAGGGACTTCAGAATAAAGAGGGGTTAAAGATGTCTGCGAATACCCCCACCAGCTGATCCAGACGAGCAGGATCTGAGTGCTCGTCCGGGTACCCCATTCCATGGTTGACCTTCAAGAAGGCTGCTTTGACATCTGCAATGGTGACCTCGGATACAGGTTCGTCCGAGGGTTCCATGGTGGAGGGCGTGCTCTCGCTGACATCTGATATCTGTTGTCCTCTGATATAATTCTGATGAATGGAATATCAATCTTGAGACTGAAGACTTGAATGCTGGGACCCCTGATGTACTTTGGAGTGACAATTCTTTGGGAATTTGAACACCTCTATCAAGTCTCCTCTCAGTCCTATTTTCTCCAAGGAAAACAGTTCCAACCTCGCCAATCTATCCTCATAGGTACAGTTCTTTATCTCTGGAATAATTCTTGTGAATCTCCTCTATACTCTCTCCAGAGCCTTCATATCCTTCCTCAAGTATGGAACTCAGAACTGTATGCAGTACCATGAGGCCTAACTAATGTCTCATACAAAGTCAACATGACCGCTTTACTCTTGTATTCAATGCTCTTCTTAATAAAGTCCCAAGGTACTATATGCTGTATTAACTGCTCTCTCAATATGCCTTGCCAACTTCAATGACATATGTATTGAGGTCCCTCAGAAACTGCACCTCATTTAGAGTTTCTCTCTTTATTTTATACTGTCTCTCCATATTCTTTCTGCCAAAATGAATCACCTCACACTTCACTGCATTAAACTTCATCTGCCACTTGTCTGCCCAATCCACCAACATGTCTATGTCCTTTTGAAGATCAAGACTATCCTCATTGCAATCTTCGCCTCATCTGCAAATTTTGAAATCTTGTGATGTCACACGAGGACTCAACCACATAGTTTAAGCTGACAACGTCAATGGAATTCTAAGGAATCATAGTGTCGGACATGTCATCTTTTGAATGACTTGAGTGAAATTGAGCTTGTTCTGGTGAGTGTAAAAGATCTCATGGCATTATTTGCAACCCTCAGCAGCTTTTAGCCCTCAATCAGATCAACTGATCACTTATTCACTTTGGAGGAAATAATAGCAAATTGGATTATTATCTAAATGGAAAAAAATTACAACATGCTACTGTGCAAAGGGACCTGGGGGTCCTTGTGCATGAGACGCAAAAACCCAGTCTGCAGGTGCAACAGGTGATCAAGAAGGCAAATGGGATGTTGGCCTATATCGCAAGGGGGATAGAATATAAAAGCAGAGATGTCTTGCTGCATCTGTACAGGGCATTGGTGAGGCCGCAGCTGGAATACTGTGTGTAATATTGGTCCCCTTATTTGCGGAAGGATATATTGGCCTTGGAGGGAGTGCAGAGAAGGTTCACCAGGTTGATATCAGAGATGAGGGGTGTTGATTATGAGGAGAGACTGAGCAGATTGGGTTTGTACTCGTTGGAATTTAGAAGGCTGAGGGGGGATCTTATAGAGACCTATAAGATAGTGAAGGGGCTGGATAGGGTAGAGGTGGAGAGATTCTTTCCACTTAGAAAGGAAGCTAGAACTAGAGGGCACAGCCTCAAAATAAAGGGGGGTCAGTTTAGGACAGAGTTGAGGAGGAACTTCTTCTCTGAGGGTGGTGAATCTCTGGAATTCTCTGCCCACTGAAGTGGTGGAGGCTACCTCGTTGAATATGTTTAAATCACGGATAGATGGATTCCTGATCGGTAAGGGAATTAGGGGTTATAGGGATCAGACGGGTAAGTGGAACTGATCCACTTCAGATCAGCCATGATCTTATTGAATGGCGGGGCAGGCTCGAGGGGCTAGATGGCCTACTCCTGCTCCTATTTCTTATGTTCTTAAGTTCTTAACTGATCAATTATCTACTTCATGTTTGAATCCCACTGCATGAATTGACTGCCATATTTCCTAATTCTGCTCCTTTGTCTTATGGTCTTATACTTGCATTCCTAACAACAGTGGCCACATTACACTCCAATGTTAATCTATTGCCTGTGTAATGCTTTGACAAGTCCAAAGGATATGAAAAGCACTATATAAATACAAGTTCATTTTTCTAAATTTTCATTTCTGCTGGTTGTTGTTAACAGTCCAATTAACTGTAACTGCCATTTGAAGGTCACTTACTTGTGTGCCAATGGCACCATTGGGGCATCCTGTTCCCAAGCAGTTAGAAATGTTAAAGTGCTATAAATATCAACCATGCTGTCCTGTAATCCTTGGTTATTTCACTTTTGACATACTAATAACAGGATGACAATGTGCATTTGACTGCAACTTCATTCTTCTGGCCTGATGTGACTAATCTTTTCCACGCAGCTAACAACTTGTCTTAAGTTGTCTTAATGAAATGTTTTGAAGTTTTTCTTTAGTTCTATAAATATTGCAAATGTGTTTATATAAAACCAATTGTTGTTGTCATTAGACTTGTGTAGTACATTGATGCCAATGTTTTCCAATGTTAGAAGGGCGTAATGTATTTTATAACTGGCTGGCATGACACTAAAAGTAAACCTGCTTTAGAAACACCATACTTAAGTCAATACTCTTAAAAGTTGTGTCATGAAAATTATTTTGTCATCCGACCAGTGATAGGTTCGTAACTCAATACTTCAGTCTGGTTTCATGTAGCTCTAAATATTCTCCAATCAGGAATTGCATATGGATGTACAAAATCTATAGTTATACTGTTGAATGTTCCTCACACTTTGAGTGGACAAAGATTTAAAGTTTCACTCACCCGCTTTACAATTATCTAGTAATAGTATCAAGTAGGGTGGCACAGTGGTTAGCACTGCTGCCTCAGCGCCAAGGACCCAGGTTTGATTCCTGGTTTGGGCCACTGTCTGTGTGGAGTTTGCACGTTCTTCCTGTGTCTGCGTGGGTTTCCTCCGGGTGTTCCGGTTTGCTCCCACACTCCGAAAGACGTGCATTGGCCATGCTAACTTCACCCTCAATGTACCCGAACAGGTGCCAAAGTGTGGCGACTAGGGGATTTTCATAGTAACTTCATTGCGGTGTTAATGTGACACTAATAAATAAACTTTAAGTAAACAAGCTACGAGGCAGTGAAGATGGAGAAAGGGCGAACAACATTTCACATGCAAAATGTTAACATATCTTGTTCCAAAATCTTTGTGTGCTTCCAATTCTCAGAATCAAATTATATTTAATTTTACTTTGATATATCCAAAGTTATTTTGTTGCTGTTCTCGGCTTCACTCACCTGCTCATGGTCAAATTCCACTTCATTGCCAAACCCCAAATCCCTCAGGCTGCTATGTGCAACTTAACACAAGGCAACAGAGATAATTGCTGCACTAGTTCCCTGTGTTACTGGCTAGTCCTGATTTGGCACACTCCCAATCTGCTGTTCTGGCACCCAATCAGCACAAGATCCATATTTGGAACAGGAAGTGTTTTCCTATTTATGCCATTGACTCCATGAGACCTGTCTAATTCAAACAGATAAACCTAATGAGATGGATAAGAATAGTGCTCACTGTTCCAAGTCAGTCTCTTCCTCGCATCACTCATGCTAACCAAGGAAAGCGAGGAAGCAGTAAACTGATCTGGAAAGTAATGTGAAGTATAGTATGGTATTGACGTCAAGTAGTTTGGGTCAGGTTTACATCTGGTGTGATGAGATTGGTGCAAGTACAATTAGTTGTAGACTGAGAGAATAGAATAATAGAACTGGGACGGGGCAAACATTTTGATGCATCAAAGCCAAGCTATGTCAATCTCTGGTCTTTGATATATAAAATGTCGTCTTTTTTTTTATTCATTAGATGTGGGTGTTGTTGGCTGGGCCAGCATTTATTGCTCATCCCTAATTGCCCTTGAACTGAGTGGTTTAATAGGCCACATAGGCCATATATTTAACTGGTGCACGATTGCTTTAAGAACTGGTCATATGATTTGATGGTGAAGTCACTGGGGGTTCACGGACTCCTGCTTTTAATTGCAGTTTGTTCTCTGTATAGGCCACAGCTCTTATAATAAACCTTGTTGTTAGTTTGAATATACGAATGCAAGCTATGTTTTTCTTTTTATTTAATACCCACGACCGTTAAAATAGTTATGACAATACAATTTCAGAGGGCATTTAAAAGTCAACTACTCTGTTTGCATCTGGAGTCACATGTAGGCCAGACCAGGTAAGGACTACAGGTTTCCTTCCCTAAAGGATGTTAGTGAATCAGATGGGTTCCATTGTACGGACATTATTACATACTACATGGGTTTTTATAACAATTGTTATCAATTCCAGGTTTTATTGAATGTAAATTTTGCTACGGTCCCCAGAAATTACCCTGTGTTTTTTAAATCAGTAATGGGATGTGGGCATTGCTGGCTAGGCCAGCATTTATTGCCCATCCCTAGTTGCCTTTGAGAAGGTGGTGGTGAGCTGCCTCCTTGAATTGCTGCAGTCCCTGATGTCGGATGTACTCTGTTAGGGTGGGAGTCCCAGGATTTTGACCGAGCGACAGTGAAGGAACGGCGATATACTTCCTAGTCAGGATGGTGAGTGACTTGGAGGGGTACCTCCAGGTGTTGGTGTTCCCATGTGTCTAATGCCCTTGTCCTTTGATAGTGGCCATGGGTTTGGAAGATGCCTAAGGAGACTTGAGTCTCTGCACTGCTGCCACTGTTCGTCGGTGGTGGAGGGATTGAATGTGGAAGGGGTACCAATCAAGCGGGCCGTTTTGTCCTGGATGGTGTCAAGCTTCTAGAGTGTTGTTAGAGTTGTACTCTCCTGACTTGCACCTAGTGGATGGTGGACAGACTCTGGAGAGTCAGGAGGTGAGTTACTCGATGTAGGATTTGTAGCCACAGTATTTATCTGGCTCAGCCGATGAATTACTAGTCCAGTGATATTACCACTGCACCACTACCTCCTTGCTGTAGTGCAAAATAATCGGGCATATGTAGCAATGCATCTTGGGTTTAAAGAGTGTCACTGAATCCTTTCAGGTTTTAATCTTGTAGTATGTAATACTGTCTGTACAATGGAATTGCTGGTCTATAACTCTCCCCTTGTATTACACATGTCACACCTTGAATTAAGATAAAAAAGAATATAGAAAAATGCAAAGTCTGAATCATAAATTTTATTGACAGCTGCTGCAGATTGTGACCCTTTTCTGTGTTCTGCGGTAGTGATGCTAAATACTGATACAGAAGTTTTCAAGTTTCCATAAAGATGATATCCAGTAGCCTTCATGGATTGAATGCAGTCTTCATGCACTTCTCATTGTTCTCAACAGAATTCAACGTTCCCTTTTTCTCCATTCAAAATACAGACTTTGTTAAAGAAAACACAGTGACCTATAAATGTGTGTGTGTGTGTTTGCGGGGAGCTGCTGTCTTCACCGATCGCTCTATAATTTGTGGAAATTATTTATGGCCCTCAAAAGGTTGCTAGATTGTGGTATCAAAAGAAATCCTGCTGATGGTGGCATTTGATTGGCAAATGTGCAGGCATTTCCCTCGACTCCTTCCCCCCTCAATTAGATGCTGGGTTAGTGCAGATGAAAGTGCATGTATAAATTATTCATTAGAGTTATCTGTTTGAATGGCTGATGGGGCTGATATTTTGTAAGTGCTGTTCCCTTTGTAATAACCATGTCTTTCTCAGTTGTTGTGCTTTTGCCCCCAATAAAATTGGTTTATTCTTAACAGCGTTCCAGATTGCTCAGTGAGATGAAAGGTCTCAATCGTAGTCTAGCTTTGGGGGCAAGTATTAGAACAAGTAAATATTACAGCAGGGAAGTATGACAAAACATGATATTCCCACAAAAATACAGAGTACAAAAAATAAACATAAAGCAATACAGATCATCTAGTGGGAAAAACACTAATAAATAGAAAAACTTTTGGGTACCTGTAAGTACTGGCACAATAATATAAGGTAGTAACTATTGTCCACTTGCTAGGGGAGCAGTGCTAAACATCATGTACTGAGAGGCATTCTGTGAAAACAAATGCAGACAGATATAAATCGGATTCAGGTGATACTGGTGAATTTAGGATGGTAGTCTGCCATTGTGTCACTTAATGTAAATTGTTGTCTTGCTTTTATTTTCCATCTTGTCTAAAGAGTCTGCCAGACTTCATTGAGGCTTCTTCCATTAGCATTAACCATCTCGTTGCTATGTTTGGCTTGCTCTGTGTTCCCGTTGCTACTTGTTGGGAGTGCTTATCCCTCTGCTCAGAGTGCCTTAACAGCTTGGCTTCTCAAATGGAAAATGTCCATTGTAGAGAGGCAGCACTGTGTACATACATGACTAGACAGATGATCAGCTTATTATTTTGTAGAGGAACCACTTAACATATAACTATGCTTATTGAGCTTCAAGAATGCAATGCTTGAACTAAAATCATCTTTGTGTTTGTCTTTCTGAATCTGGGAACCCAGCGTTTTTGAATTGGTTCTCATTGCTAACGCTGTTAAATCTAGTTTCTGTAAACTTGCAACGTACATGTCGCCCAGTTAAAGTTAGGTGCTTTTATAAGATTTTTAGACCAGCAGCTCCTAAGGCCTGGGTCTCCCACAAGTGGCAACCTCATGAAGGTAGCTTGCAGGAACCAGACACAGGGAAAATCTGTTTTTCAAGAGATTCCTGGCTGTTGCTTGGCCCAAATGTAGCTGGTAAATATGCTGCAATGGTAGCTACAGCATGATTCGCAGGTCATACACACAGGTCAACCAAAAGTATTCCCATTCCCCAACAGTGATGTCCCTCACCTTGATGAACACTGAGATCATCAAAATAAACCAAGCTGATAGCTCTAGTAGTATAGCAGATTAGTAAGAATAACAGGCATACAATCTGTATTTAAATATACTTCAGCTGTTAAAATGAGCACATTTGCTGCTGAAATCCTCAGTCATGTTTTTGTTACTTCTGGACTTGACTATAACAATGTAATTCTGGCTGCTCTCCCACATTCTA
The DNA here is from genome assembly GCF_964213995.1 of Mustelus asterias. NCBI lineage: Eukaryota > Metazoa > Chordata > Chondrichthyes > Carcharhiniformes > Triakidae > Mustelus > Mustelus asterias. The sequence goes on along the minus strand of NC_135808.1, from coordinate 52,496,962 downwards.
CCCTCTGTAAACTTGAGTTGATCCAAAACTCTGCTGCCTGTTTTCTAAATTGCACCAAGTCCCATTTCCTTATCACCCCCGTGCTCAGTAATCTACATTAGCTCTTGGTCAAGCAATGTCTTAATTTTTAAATTTTCATCCTTGTTTTCAAATGACCTCAACCCTCCCTATCTCTGTAGTTTCCTCCAGCCCCTCAGCCCTCTGAGATATTTGCATTTCTCTAATTCTGGCCTCTCGTGCATTCCCAATTTTAATTGCTTCACCATTGATGGCTGTGCCTTCAGTTCCCTTAGCCCCCAAGCTCTGGAATTCCCTTCCTACCCTTCTCTGCCTTGCTTTCTCCTTTAAAACACTCACTCAAACCTGTTTGACATAGCTTTTGATTTTTTTTTCAGGTTGATTGTCAGTTGATGGTCAGAGCAAAGTTGTTACCTGCACTAATTTTGATGAGAAAGTTGGTATGGAACATTTGTATTCTAGCAGTGCCTTCTTAGATAGATCAAGTAAGAACTGGAGTTTCCTAGCACTAAGGCTTTAACATACAGTGTTCAGGTTTGTCCAAATACATTTTCCAGTTTTGAATGCCTGGCACTTGTGAAGTATTCGATATTTTATCTAATCTCCCATATAGAAGTAATTTTTATCATCTTGTTATAACTTCTGCCACTGCAGAGACTATTAAGAGCTGGAATCACTGGAAAGTGATTCGAAGGAGGATCTCTGTAATTTTCCTGTATTCCATTCCCGTCCAGCCTAGAGATCAGTCAATTTGTCACAGCATAGTGACCAAATTTGGGATCTTTCTGGTTTCTTTATGGTTTAGTAGCGCACTACGCTACACATTTATCCCCTACACCATTTAGGACACCCCTCCCTCAAAAGAATTCTGAACAATTTAGGATCTAACATTGAATACTGTGTGCTTGCCCACTTAATCTGATGGGATTAATGATACATAAATACAGTCCAAGTAGACCCAAAAATTATAATTTGTAAAACAAATAGCATGGAGTAGAAGCTCCAGATGTTTAATTAGATCCCATCTTTTGAGGGTCAACCTAAATATTTAATTGTAAGGCTTGTTTGATTCCAAACTGTAAGTTTTGAAAGGCCATATTTCAGGGAATGATAAAATATTGAACTTTATGGTCGAAATTCATCTGAGCGCTAATTTTAACCTGCTGGTTAAGATTTGCCTTCCTGGGTTAGTGGGTTAATGTTGTTATCAAAATAGCATCCGTAGGAATTTGGCAAGTCTGCTAATCAGTGCACTGACTATATAGCACACACAAGAGTCAACCTCAGTGTACTGGTTACATTTTTATTTTTTGATTAATTCTGCAGTCCTCTCCTCACTCCTTTGCTGAAGGCATTGGCACCCTTGATTAAATCTTTTTCCAAGACTGGCTACCTTTCAGCACTTTGCACAGTGGCCATTGTACATGTACCTTGACTGTAGTGGGTGAAGATAACTCCATCCAGTCCAATCTTAGCTCAATGTCCATCTCTAGGACGGGACACTATGGCTATCAGGGGTGAGCCAATTGATCCTTCTCTAACTTTGGTGCTCTGGTTATTTGTGTCATTGTTATAAATGGAGTATGGGCTGTGGGTTAAATCAGGGGTTTACCTGATCTGTGTGCTTCAGTGATGGAGATTTTTCCTCTCAGCCATTGAAGTAACTACTGTTGCAATTTTAAAATTAAAAATGTAAATTACTGTCTATCAAAGAATACTTTATTCTCTTTGAATCACTAACTATTATAACAGGAGCATATTCATGCAGATAAACTTACGTATGAAATCCTCTTTTCTATATGCAGTTATCAAATGAAGTTATCAAAGATTAATAAATTTTCATTGAATTTCAAATATGTAATCAAAAATGTGTGTGTGTGTGTGTGTTTGAAAATGAAAGAAAAATGATCCAAATGTCTTGGAATAAGAGTTCAATATTTAATAATGTCTCCAAATATTTTCTTTGTCTGTAGCTGTACCAAATGATTGAGGGCTGGAGGATCTGAACAGCCTGGGGTAGAATACACATTGCTTAGAAGCCAGGTTTATATCAGTAGAGGTAGCATCAAGGGAGCATGGTGTGAAGATGACCAGATGAGCAGAGGGGAAACTACAGGCTAATTTAGGTTTAATCTATGTGTGGATTGAAGTGTTGCCTAGGAGACCATGAGACATCCACTGTGATTGCAAATTGAAAGGTTTGCCATCAGTGTGCAGACCAAGAATAATTGTGGTACAAAATAAATGTGGCTAAGGCTTCAGAAACATATCTGCAAAATATCAAATAGAAGTTTGTGTACTTCACATTGTACAAGGTTATAAAGTAAAGATAAAAAAGAAATGTGAATTCAAAACAGAAGATGATGGAAATACACAGCTGGGGCACTTGTATCTGAATGGAATGGCACGTTTTTGAATGTGATGCTTCTTTAGTTAGACAAAGGATCTTTTGAAACGCAAGTCTGTCTATTTTCACTTTCCAAGAGGCCTACTGTGTCTTTCTGTGATTTACTGTTCATTATATACTTGTGTTTTACTAATCCATTGTAAAACAGCATGGTTAAAGTCAGTATAATCATGTCTTGCAGAAATGTATGTGACAAAAATAGGATTTTTTTCTTTCACTTTTAGTAATATTTAAATTGTCATGGTTAAAATGGTTTCCACCAGCTATGGAGGTGATAGAAGTCATGTGGGCATGAACTAATGTTGTAGAACAAAGAGAAATGTGCATGCATGTATCTCAGAGAACATATTACATGTATAAATTTAACTAAAATTATTCAATATTTTCTGATTCCTGAAAACACATCACATTTAATTGCCATTGGATCCTCTGCTGGGCTAGTTTTTATGACTTAATCTTGCTAATAGCCTAAAAATATAACTTCTAACTGCTGGATTGTGAAACCAGTCGAGGTGAATTTTGAACGGTACAAGGAACAGCGGATCATCAGCTTATCAGTATATTTGTTGGAGTCAGTCTTCAAACTGTAGCTACGTAGGGATGGATAGTGACATTCACATTCCATGATCAAATATAAAAAAAGGTAGTTTTCAGTTCTTATGTTTGGATTATAGATGGGCTTGGATTTTTTTTAAGTAGTGCTTATATATGTGGATGAGGTCAGTCATGAGACTGACCTTTCTAGAAATGTTCAAGTGATGGATTCTATGGACTCTTCGAGCTGCCAAACCCAGTTTACGTCGAGCATAAACTGTTCAATAGATTCTACAGTATTTTGCATCTGTCTCTTTGCTTGTGCTCTTTATATATTTGTAACTAAATCAGAGCTGTGGTTTAGCATGTATAGAATCACCTAAGGGAGTGACATTTTCTGTTGTTTGAATTGGCAGATGTGTTGCAATCCCACATTTTCCCCAGTGAGCAATCTTCTACAATCACAGATAATTATTGGAATGGGGCTATGCCAACTAGCAGAGTGGAATGTGCTGTTTTGGGTTGTAGGTGTTTGTTACGTAGCCGTGCATGTGGAAAGAAGTGCTGGACAAATCTCAAAGATAAATGATTTGTGACATGAAATTACAGGAGTGCTGATTAGCATTCAGCATGTATATTTTTCTTGCAGCTTGACAGCTGGTCATTTTCCTTACCCCTTCCCCCACCCCACTTACATGTCCCAGCATTCAGTCAGACATATTATCGATTCCTATGTTACTGCCACTTCCTCGTTTGAATTCGTTGCAAAACAGCAGCCTCGGATGTGGCAGTTGCTGTGAACATTAAGATGAATGATGTTACTTTTGTATGGTTTCAAAAATACGATTCATGATTATAGTTTCATCAAAAGAATATGCTAACATCAATTTTGTAGTATTGTGTCTCTTTTGGACTTTACAGTAAACTCCATGATTAAATAGCAAAATTCTGTTATCCAAACTAAGTACAGTGAATACTATCAAGTGCACTTATGGGATAATTCCTCATCATGGATGGACCATCAGGAGGAGGTTCTGAAGGGAAAACAGGTGTTGAAATCACTCTTACACATCACCCAATAAATTTGTTAGTGAAGCTTGAGATGAGGGAGCAACTCACTTGTGTTGATAGTGATATTTTGTAAGGCGGGTGACATGTGAAAAAAGGAGCTTATGTTTTAAAGCTTACTCACTGCCTATGTATAAAGGAATATTGACGTATAATGAAGTAAGTTTATAATTAATGTATATTTACTATGTATTGCACATTATGTAATGTTTAGAACTATCAATCATTACAGTTAGTGAGTCATAATAGAATGTTGTCTGGTTATTTATTTGTTTGTTTCAGTTTAGAAATAGAATGGAAATGGCAACCATTGTTTCTATCTTGGTCCCATGGGAAGTTTGTTTCTTGTGACTGGCATTTGCCTTAGTGCAGTCTTTATACTTGCTTTCTTGCCAGTCCCATGATTAAAATGCTTAACTAGCATCTCAGTTAATGTTAATCATGACATTATTGGTGACTTTGCAGTTGAGGTTAAAATTGGAATGATTCCACAGCTAGACTGATTCATTTGAATTTCATGAAATTGATTGAATGTGTGGTGTGATTGGAAGTTGAGGGAGTATTCCCCTTTATCTATCAGTCCCAACAATTTGGAAAAAAACATGATAGTATTATTATAGGTCAGTAGTACCAAAAAACGTTTCTAAAGATACAATTAATGTTGTATTTTTGTTTACATGTTTTAAATCTAATTTCCAGTTTTGTGTACAATATTTTGTATGAATGTCACATTTTCCAGGTATGTATAAAGAACAATTATTCAGTAAACCTGTATTGATATATTTGGTTTGTTCAGCTTTCTTATAAAGCTGGATTACATTTGCATTGATTCCAGCTATGCTCTCGAGTATCTTGTCCAATTGTAAATCTAGGTGGTGACTATTCAACCACAGAGAGCATCATGACTGACCTCATCCAATGTCTGCACACACCCTTTCTCATGATCAGGTTATTAGATAGCAACGAGGAATAGGAACCCCTTTTCTAGTCCAGGGCATACAGAAATGTGCAGGAAAAGGCCAGCTGGTCTGTTGAGCCTGTCCCATGTAGTTGTGATGCCTTACTTGAAACTCCTCATTTCTCAGGTACCATGAGAGATGAAAAGCCCAAATAAAAAAGGTTGATTAGGAAAAAGAATAGGAAACGTCAGCTCTTTTCTCTCCTTACAGATGCTGCCAGACCTGTTGAGATTTTCCAGCATTTTCTCTTTTGGTTACAGATTCTAGCATCCACAATAATTTGCTTTTATTCAGCGAACCATTCATTTGAGTCTACCAGGAGACCACTGCCCATTACTTACATTATTTGGTACCTGTTTGATATGATCATTACCCCAGCCAAAAAAATAGTGACTCAGTACTCTTTGAGTCAGTAACCTGTTCCACAGACTTATTCTCTGGAGCAAGTACCACAAGTGGTATAATATGTGTTGCCTTGCTGGAATAATCTAAATACACAAGAACTACAAATTCAACTCATATTTATGTTTCTTGTACTTTTACTAAAAAATTCTGAATAGAAGTTGGTGACTTGATTCGTCTTTCTTCTGCGGGATTTTTCAAGTTGTAAATACTACCTGTTAGAATCTGAAGAACTTTGATTAGTCCTGGTTATTTAAAGAGACAGCTGTGACTAGGTTGATTTTGCTATGTATGAATAATATAATGGATGAGAATAGCTTTTACACTTGTATAACTCTTGAAGTGGCCATTTTAAATTGATGATTGGAAAAAATTCACCTGAAAACTTTGGTTATGATTTAAACCTAGGGGAAGGTTCCGTAGATAAAATTTGAAGCAAAAACATACTTTATCCAAACTACTTTTGATGTGGTTTAAGTCAGTGTTGATTTGTGTAAATAAAATAAATGGATAAGGTTCCTTTTAAAGAGAACATTGTACAATGTTTCAGACTTCAAAAGAATTCAGAACCTGTAGGGGAATTTGGGGTTTTCATAATTTATGGCTTACACTCTGTATTTAACCACAAAAATTATTTCACTCTGCATTGATTGGCTGTTTATTTTTATTGATGGCTTTGGAATAAATCAGGTTCCTTCATTGTTTGCATGTTTGTAATCTTATCTAAAGTAACTCTGTTACTCGTTATGTGTTTAGGCATGGTGTTGCAACATTAATTTTGTCCATGTAATTTAACCTGCAGCATGTTAGTTAGAATGAAATATGTTTGTGGGAAGAAGAGAGTCATTTCTTAACAATGTAAATATCCCATATGGTTGCTGTTTACTGTGCCTATTTTCTGCCTGAGGATGCTAGCGTGCGTTTTTCTCTCTTGGCTGATCATCTTGGTTGCTTGGCTCAGTTAATAGTTACTCTACAACATTTCTAACTATACTACTAAACAAACCACAGCTCCATGTACATCCACAAGGAACGTAGGTATTTTTGAAACTTCAAGTTTACAAATTCTCCTGCTTCCTCCCTTCTCCGTAGTCATTGCCCCCAAAATCTAAAAGCAGTTGATTCTGGGGAGTATTTTAAATTGTTTTGATATGATTAAATGCAAACATTAACAAAAAGCATATGATTATACTGCTATATTTATATTATAGAGCATCAATAATTAGGGAGTTTTATTCCTTGCTTCTAGGGACAAAGTGCCATTGACCACATGCGAATGGCTATTCTTCACTGAGTTATCCTTTTATGTTGGCTAGTGGGCCTTCCGTACACGCACTATTGTGATTTTATCATTGCTGATCTGAAATAGATCTTCATCTGATAGAGGACTATAGTTGTCCTGATGTTGCCATCACTTTCTACATCCTATAAATGAAGTGTAATAGAAAAGGGGTATAAAGGATCACACTACAAATGCTGAGAATCAAAAGTACCTAGAACAAAAAGAGAAAATGCAAGATTAGCTTTATTAACTCCAAAGCTACGGTCCTACATGCTAATAAAAATGTAAATGACATCTAAGTAATGTCATGCAAGTATCATGTAGCCCAGTTGCAACCCAAGAAAAAAAAATCTGTGTCCATGAGATGTTGATTTACTTGTACTTCTTCCAACCAGTCCCATCATTCAAACCAGCCTCCCATCTGTTGACTCTGCCTGCACTTCCTCGGAAAAGCAGCCAGCATAATCAAGGACACCATACACCCTGGACATACTCTCTTCCACCTTCTTCCATTGGGAAAAAGATACAAAAGTCTGAGGTCACGTACCAACCGAGTCAAGAACAGCTTCTTCCCTGCTGTCATCAGACTTTTGAATGGACCTACCTCGCATTAAGTTGATCTTTCTCTACACCCTAGCTATGACTAACACTACATTCTGCACTGTCTCCTTTCCTTCAGTACTTTTCACTGTATACTAATACATGTGACAAATCAAAACCTTGTTTTGCCGCTCGTGGTGTGATCTCCAATACATTGGAGAAACCAAATGCAAACTGGGTGATTACTTCGCTGAATAGCTCCATTCTGTTCGCAAGTGTAACCCTGAGCTTCCAGTTGCATGCCATTTTAAATCCCTCTAGCTACCATTCTGACATTTGTCCTTAACCTCCTACACTCTTCTATATAGTCCCAACATAAGAAGGAATAACACCTCATCTTTCTAGTAGGTACTTTATAATTCTCTGGCCTTAATTTTGACATGACCAACTTCAATCTTTTCCTTAGTCCCTATTCTTTTTCTCTTGCACAGCAAGTGCTGACAGTGTAGGATGGGTCCACCAGTTTTTCTGGGAATGAGTGAAATTGTGGGCTGGTTCTTGAAATGGGACCCTCTCCAATGGCTACATTGTAGACTGGGTGGCCACTCACCTTTTCTTTCCACAACACCCCGGGGCCACAGGGGTTCCCTTTTTTAGAAAATTTTCCATCCCCACTTCCGTCTGCTGTTCTGTAACCACCCACGCATAGTCTGGGCCTCAAATACATCCTTTATTTCTTTAACCCTTGCCTCCTTTCATCTTGTCATTCCATCACTCCAAATTACAAACTTTTTTTTGCCATCCTCACCCCTTCCCTGGCTCTGTTTCTCCTTGTAAACTGTACATCTATATAATCTCTGTCCTGATATGTTAACCCTAGCTTCCTCTTTCAACAGCTGCTGTCTGACCAGTTTCTATGTTTCACGCCAAATTTCTCTTTGGATTGCAGCTAATGCATGAAAATTCACTAATAATTTCAATAACAAATTCAGTATCAAGAGAATGTCGACAATATAGAATTTGCTGCCATGTGAGCAGTTGAGGCGAATTGCATGGGTGCTTTTAAGGGGAATCTGGATAAGTACATGAAAGTGCAAGAATAGAAGAATATGAAGTCAGTGGAGTGGGAGAAGGCTGGTGTGGACAGAATTCTAAAGCTCCAGTCGCAGTGTTAAAGGAGCCTTCATTGCAACTATATTGGTTTTTCCAGATTAAAATATGATCTGGAAAGCTGCATTTGTTATGCTCTTTCTCTCTTCATGCTTAAAATATATCCTTCTCCCTCTCCTTGAGTTGTCTTGTGCTGTGTGTTGCTCTGCAGCACTGATGGCCGGCAGAGAGCAGTTTCTCTGCAATTTTCATGTTCGAGATGGTTCTAAAAAAATGGTATCTTTACATTGAGTGATGATGCAGCAACCTGAAAGTTCCCACGCAGACCACACACAAGACAGCCCCTTTTATTTGCCATGTGTGGCTGTGCAAAATAAATTAAACAAGTTGACTATGCACTCCTAAAAAACATTGGCAGGTACACTATTTCTAAGGGATGCCAATTTTCATTCTTCTAGCTGTTTCCTTCCCCATCTTCTACCTTGCCAATAAGTCTGTGAATTCACTTGCTAGAATACACTGCTGACTGCCTTCTAATAACTCACCCAAGCATCTATTCTTCTTCAGTGAGCTCTGATGGTGCTTGGTGGCAGGTTGCTTACTTATGGTGGACTAATATAGCTAAGCTCAACCTGTGAACTTACTCAATGACTGTCTACATGTGTGTTATTAGATGGCAGTCAGAAGTGAGAATTGCTGGGAGATTTTGCACTGATGAGTTGTACTTCCTGCTGTATGGATCACTGATGTGCGGGTGTGGAAGGCTAGACTGCCTCCTTCTTTTCTTCCCAACTGTCTCCCATCAATACAAGGGTGCAAATGTTCATTATCAAGTCCCAGTGATAACAGTATCTTGGGGACTGCTTTGTCTTCATGTTTCAGTATTACACAATGTGATACATTTGCCCAGTGTCACAAGGGAACTTATACCACTCAAATATGTGACCATACTATCACTCCAGATCTAAATCAACAAGTTGTGGTTGACTTTCAGGATATAGGTGGTTTAATGCACAGGTTAGTTGCTCTTTGTTTTGAAGATGTTAATGTGATTTGGTGTTAAATTTTGTTTGGGGATGGGGTTGTTGGTCAGCTGGCATTGTTCAATTACCTCTTCCTCAATGCCCCTAAATAGGGAGAGAAAAATTATAGGTTCCATTTCTGATTATTGCCCAATGGCATCTGCTGGATAGTGTACCTACATGGCTGTCACGGAAGGACAGCTCAGCTGTGATGCCCGCTGTGATCAAATAGTTTCACACAAAAAGATTGGTCACTTGGGCAAGTTACCAGAGGACTGTTTGTACCATGTATCCTAACAAGAGACCATCTTCAGGAGAGGCAAGCAATGTGTTCCAAATTGGGATTAATCAATATTCAGACAAAACTTTTTTCAAGCCTTCATGTTTCAAAATTCAGGCATGATTATTCAACAATCAAGAAACAAAGGCACAATTTAATTGATTTACCTGAGCTTTGAGGACAGCGTTGTTGAGGTTTAAGGAGCAATTTGTTCTTGGGTCACAGCTTTACACCCCTGGTTAACCATGAAACTACACTTTCCTGTTGGTATTGCAGTCAGTCACCCTGGAGAACATGAAATTCTGCAGTGTACAAGCCAATTTAAAATGTAGATTACTGAAGTGCAAATATAGCATTAAAAACATTAAGTATTCTTGAAGGAGTAATTCAGATAGAAATATTAAAGAATGCAGTGAATGTTGTAACTGGCTGCATCTTGTATTTATGCCTTTCTAGTTGCCATGAATTATGGTCCTTTAAATTGCTCCTTTATTTTGCAGTAGCATCTTTGGCAGTCAGAGCAGATAAGTTCCACGCAGTGTTAAAATTAGATTTTATAATGCTGCTATGCTGTTCAATGTTTATAGGCCACAGTGTTATGTAACTTTTTTTCTTGGGTTTTTTGGCAAATTAAATGTTTTGTGGTGTTGCTTAATTATACTATCATGTATTGTATCTGAAAGAGATTGGATATTTCATAAATGTCTTTCACTTTCTTGCTTCCAAATACCCAGCCTGGATTACAGGTTGAGTGAATTTTAGCCATCAGATTCTGAACACAGGAAATTCCCTCTCATTATGCCTGGCTTGATAGATCTGGAAAAACCAAATGTGGAAACAATGTTGTCGAAAGACATTATTTCACACAAAGGCCTGACTACACCTTTTTGGTTAAAAAGTCTTCAGTCTTGCTTAAGGCTTTTTGCTGCTGTTTTTAAGACAAAATCTCTAGGTTAAGTTAGGAGGACAGAAGAGTATCAAATATTCTATTGGTTAATCGGGCCTCTCCAGGTTTCTCAATAAACTGAGTTAAAAATATCAGTAAGAAGTAAAAAACATCATTAAGAATATCAGACAGGGCTTGCTGATGAACCTTCAGACGATAGGCAGCACCTTTTCAAGACGAGCTTGAAGAAGAAACTAAAGCAGTGCCATTTTGTTGTATAATAGCACCAGACCTCAAATCTTAGTTCCGAACTGGCTGCAAAGAGAGTAAATAATGCAGGTGAAATCAGTTACGGCACAAATTGGGATTTTACATAAGCTGGGCTGTGATCGTACTTCAGGACTTATCCATGTAATTGAATCAAACTAGATGCCACACTGATATCAACAACAACGATAACTGCTTGCATGTATATCTTTTACTATAATAAACTATCTAAGATGCTATATAGGAATGATTATCAAACAGAATTTGATATTGAGCCATATGAAGAAATATTAAGACAAAAACATAAATTTGGTCAAAACAGGTTTTAAAGAGCATTTTAAAAGAGGAGAAAGAAGTGGAGAGATTTGATGAGGAAATCTCAAAGCTTATGGCCTTGGCAGCTGAAGGCATGGCTGCCAAAAGTGAAATGAAGAAAAATAGGGGATGTGCAATAGGCCAGAATTGGAATGATCTTGGAACTTTGTGGGATGATACAGTGGTTGGCACTGCTGCCTCACAGCACCAGGGATCCGGGTTCAATTGCTGGCTTGGGCCACTGCCTGTGTGGCGTCTGCACATTCTCCCTGTGTCTGCGTGGGTTTCCTCCGGGTGCTCCGGTTTCCTCCCACAGTCTAAAAGATGTGCTGATTAGGTTCATTGGCCATGCTAAATTCTCCCTCTGTATACCCAAACATGCACTGGAGTGTAGCAACTAGGGGATTTTCACAGTAAATTCATTGCGCTGTTAATGTAAGCCTACTTGTGATATTAATAAATAAACTTAACAAATAGACTTAACTTGCGGGCTGGAGGAGTTGCAGATAGGGTTCAATAAATGCAGAAGTGCAAAATGTGCAGTCATGATTGCTGATGCACACAACTTTTGTGTAAAATGTTTGTTGCCTAAAGATGATGCTGACTTCCCCAATCAAGTTCATGAAATGCACCAGTAAAGAACAGCTGAACTGTTTCCCTCTAATCAGAATAAGATAGATGAACACAGTAAGCCTACGAAATCCACTTGTGCCCACATTGATTTCCAACATTGGCCACATTGCATTGTGCAAGCTTTTTAGTGAGTCTGTGTGCTGAGACACGAGCATACTGAATAGACTGAAAAGAATTAGAATTTTCTGCAAATTGGGACTTGTTTTTCTGCAAAATAAGATGGACCACATGGTTATCTGACCCTCAGTTCCAAATGTTTGGACATCCTTGGCATAAAATGTAATTTTAAGGCATTGCATCCTATAATTTCAAAATTAATTTAGCTAAATCCTTTGGTAAAGGATTCATTCCATTTCTGTTCAAGAACACTGATGTTTTAAGAGAAAAGCTCTTAGAACCTAAAGACAAAAAAATGAATAATGGGTGCAGTCTGATGTGAATGTTTTTAAAAATTGATGTTGCTTGTATCCCTTTATTTTGTAACAAGAACAAAGCAGCAAATTCTAACAATCAGACATTGCATCATATATTTCATCTGTGAGGGATGTCGCCCCTGTCCAGCTCACTTAGTGTTCTGATCACTCTAAGATTGTATGATGTGCATCAAATAGTGTGATATTAGAATCATAGAAACCCTACAGTGCAGAAAAAGGCCATTTGGCCCATCGGGTCTGCACCAACCACAATCCCATCCAGGTCCTACCCCCATATCCCTACATATTTTACCCGCTAATCCCTCTAATCTACGCATCTCAGGACACTAAGGAGCAATTTTGCATGTCAATCAACCTAACCTGCTCATCTTTGGACTGTGGGAGGAAACCGGAGCACCCGGAGGAAACCCACGCAGACACAAGCAGAATGTGCAAACTCCACACAGACAGTGACCCAAGCCGGGAATCGAACCCAGGCCCCTGGAGCTGTGAAGCAGCAGTGCCAACCACTGTGCTACCATGCCGCCCTCAGTCTTCCTCAGTCTTCTCAGTTAGCTAGCAGAAGATGGGAAAGGGTAAAAAGCATCTCCGATACAATATGTTGAACAGTTTAAACCTGACCTAAAAGGGGGTTGGACAGTTTTATTAAATATCATAAACTTTGTAAATCTGGTCTGGAGGCAGAATCTAAGAACATACCACTAGAATGTTATTATGTTGATGCTGTGGCAAGTGGGGGAAAAAATGTCTTGGAACAGTGTTAAATGTATGATAAAGCAAGCAGGCAGATTGCCTGACAGCTTGGGACAACTGTCAAAACCTGCAGGAGATAATGGATAAGCAGGAGGATGTTTCAGATTATTTGCATAGCTAAGGATTCAGATGCAATAAACTGAAAATAATCAAAGCTGAATGTGTCTATATAGCTTATCCAAATCTGCAGTGCCTATACTTCTCCCACCTGGCATGTTTTAAAGAAAGATTCGCACGCATTTTGACTGCTGCAAATTATAGATTGTAAATGATTTATACTGTTGAAAGCTGCTTTGTGGAGCAGATATTGTGCTGATTGGGTGACTTTTACTTTTTGGGTTTTACAATGTCAGCAATGAGGGGCTGAAGTTACTCACTTCCTTGTGTGTTGCTCTATGATGTAATATCTTATTGAAGTAAGGAAAGAAACATGACAAAATTAGTCCACATTACCCTTCTTGCCTAGCCTGTTACCTGTGTTCTTTGTTTTGTAAAGCATTCTGCTTGTTTTGTTTCTTGAGCAGTATTAATAGGATATTCCTTTTTATATGGAAGTTTGTGAATTAAGCTTTTTCCCTCTGTTTGAATACTGATAGTTGAAAGTTGGGACCATTGTTAATTTTATTAAACTATTCTTTCTGGGGTAATGGAATAAGTAGTTTGTAATAAATCATAAATATAGCATTGATATTAGCGTTATAAACCTTGAGTGCAGATAATAACTCCTTTTGCATTGCACCTTTTAGTCTGATCACATCCTGGGATTGTATTGTCAAGTGACCTGAGCTGTAACTGTTGACTAAGGGGCTACTTTATATGTAACTACTTTGACTTCTGTATGATCAAGGAATGGATACACACTGCGATTTAAGTTTGAGGTCTGCATATTTAAAAATGCTGGCATGGTTTGCACAGAATAACAGAACTTAATATCTTAATATAGGCTTTGAGTTATGAGGGAATTAAAGGAAACATTTTGATCATTTGAAGTTAGAATGGTGTGTTTGAGTATATATGAAAAGATCAAAGTGCAAGAGACCAACCCAGAGACATCTTCAAGAGCTGCCAGAAGGGAAAGTGAGATGTGAGGTCTTGTAGTTGAGTCCAGGAGCTGAGTGACACAATTTTACACAATCCTGAATCCATTGCTACCAGATACAAAATTCACACTGCTCACTTTAAAACATCTGAAGTCATGGTTGCAGCGTTGTTCTTTGGGCTTTAAAATTTCTCTGAGGTCAAATGTGGAAATTGAGCAGTGATAAATAAATAACACACGTAATTGTTACATAACCTGGGTAAACAAATTTCAGCAATGCAGTGGCTCCAAGTAAAAAATCAGTTGGATCTCTTATTGTACTGCAGCTCTAATACAAAACGTTGATATTCCTGCAGTAAACTGCAATGATATTGACTGGGAACATTGTTTTTGGAGTAACGGAATGTTAGAATATAGGAAATCTGGCAATTTTAATATTTCATTTTCCATGTCTTACTGAAGGTTATCTATTTTTCTTTGCACCTTGTCAAATTATATCAAAGTGGGAAAAAAGATTAATCATAATTATTTACAAAAAATAGTTTTACTGATCTGGGGTGGGATTTATCATGCAACGTGCCACATGTTTTGTGGCAGCGGGAGGTGGCCCGTCATTTGCTGGTGATGGTTCGTCTAGTCCCACCATTGTCAACAGGGTTTTCCATTGAAACTGCCTGGAAACCGTTGACGGGGGTGTGCTGTCAGCAGGGCCGGAAGATCCTACCGGCATGAACAGCTGGAAAGTCCTGGCTCTAATATCTAATGAAATGGATGCACACACATTACAACATTGATAGTGTGTGCAGATAAACTGCTGCATATACAAATCCTATGCCCCTGTGCTTTCATGTATTGATTAAAGTGGTTGAAGACAGGCTTACTCCATGGTCCAGCTAGGAAGAATTAAGAATTCCAGAAGTGGTGCTTGTTTGCAAGGAAGTGACTGTCTCAGGTGTAAAGTTGACTGGGACAAAATGTTGGTACAGTGGGTTAGCCGATTGTGATGCCAGGCTGGTAATTTACTGGTAATAAAATAAGTGTAGACAATTTGATGGAAATCCATAGTGAAAGTTGTAAAAGGATAGCTTGTGAGACATGCAAGTATCTTACAAATGCAGCTGCTTTGGATTAACGTGGTGGGTACAAAATAAAATCACTCAGTAACATTGAAAAATTAAAAAACTTGCATTTATATAGCACTTTGAGATGTCCAGCTCTTCACAGCCAATGAAGTACTTTTTAAAGTCAGTGTTGTTATGTCGGGAATGTAGCAGCCAATTTGCACAGCAAACTCCCACAAAAATCAGAAATGTGATCATTATCAGATTTTTTTGTGTAGTTGATTGAGGGATAAATATTGTTCAGGACATTGGGGATAACTTTCCTACTCTTTTTGAATCATAGAATCATTGAAATTTCAGAAGGAAGGAAGACATTATATAGCCTCTATATCAGTAGCCCTCTGTGTGAGAACGCTTCTAACTTCCCCATTCAATCTCATGATAATCATGCATGGCATTTTATCAGCCAGTAATATTCTTCCATTATTTATGCTCTCAGAACCTTTCATAATCTTGAAAACCTTTATTAAAATACCAGTTTCCCAACAATGGCATCAAATATTTTTCTAATACAAAGAGCTTTCCAGCCAGTGGACTTTTGGCTGGCTCCACGCAGTCACGATGGCTGGAAAATTCCAGCTAAGAAGTCTATACGAGAATGATGAGCCAGTGTGTTTTGCTTTCTTGAAGAGGAACCATTTGTGCAACAAGAATTTGCAAGTGTCAGTGACTTCAATTAAGTGGAGCATTACACTCGACATTGACCTGGTATGGGATAGGTGCCAATGAACTGTCCTTCACTTTTCAGTGAAAGCCAATGGCTCTAAGCAAGGCATTTTTAATTTTCACAAAGTGATTCTCAAAAGCCCTCCTTTATATTATGGACCTAGGTTCTATTGGTGCAAAATCTACTCATTTACACCGGAAAGCAGATCTGACAACACCAGAACAATAATGTAGGTGACAGTTACAGTTTTCTTCCTGTAGATAGAAACATAGAAACATAGAAAAACTACAGCACAAAACAGGCCTTTTGGCCCCACAAGTTGTGCCGAACATATCCCTACCTTCTTGGCCTACCTATAACCCTCCATCCTATTAAGTCCCATGTACTCATCCAGGAGTCTCTTAAAAGACCCTATGAGTTTGCCTCTACCACCACTGATGGCAGCTGATTCCACTTGCCCACCACCCTCTGTGTGAAAAACTTCCCCCTAACATTTCCCCTGTACCTACCCCCCAGCACCTTAAACCTGTGTCCTCTCGTAGCAGCCATTTCCACCCGATCTATGCCTCTCAACATCTTATATACCTCCATTAGGTCTCCTCTCATCCTACGTCTCTCCAAGGAGAAAAGACCGAGCTCCCTCAGCCTATCCTCATAAGGCATGCCACTCAATCCAGGTGACATCCTTGTAAATCCTCTGCACCCTTTCAATCTTTTCCACATCCTTCCTGTAATGAGGCGACCAGAACTGAGCACAGTACTCCAAGTGGGGTCTGACGAGGGTCTTATATAGCTGCATCATTATTCCCGGACTCCTAAACTCAATCCCTCGATTGATGATCCCAATATCTATGGAAGATCCATGGATACTAGCTGAGCTGCAAAGGTGGGTGTACTAAATATCAATCCAATTAGCAGTCATTACTCTTTGTAGTCAATGGGACTATTTCCTTTGAGAATTCCAAACTATATGAAATAAAGGAATTGCACATCATTGGCATTTTTGATTTCAAGATCACAAGCGGTTTTGATTCTGATATAGATCCTTAGGATCCAACGTGGGGGGAGGCTGAAAGAAACACGATTCTGGCATGGATTGTTCTGTTTCTTGCCCGACAGTCAGCCAGGTTAACAGTCTGGCCTGTTGTTGGTAGATAGAGGACTCTTGGGGATGGCCTCAGAGTCAAGAGGGGATTGGTTGGAAATCATAACTTAAGAGTGGAAAGTGGGAACTTGGCCATTGTGGCTTGGGAAGTGGAGAATAGGCCATTGCAGCTGGTGGGAGTGAGCGAAGCTGTGGACAGGTGGGAGGGGGGAGAGGAGCTGTGACTGGTGGTGGGCTTCCTTGAGGGGTCTGGATGGGGAGATACTTTTCTGATCACTGTTCGGGTTCTGGACCCGAACCCCAAGGTATATTGTGAAGCCAGACTAGGCCCCAACAATTTTTCTATTTTGGTTTAAATGTGAGGATATTTGATTTGATTTATTATTGTCACATGTATTAGTGTAGAGTGAAAAGTATTGTTTCTTGCGGGCTATACAGACAAAGCATACCGTTCATAGAGAAGGAAACAAGAGAGTGCAGAATGTAGTGTTACAATCATAGCTAGGGTGTAGAGAAAGATCAATTTAATGCAAGGGAGGTCCATTCAAAAGTCTGATGGCAGCAGGGAAGAAGCTGTTCTTGAGTCTGTTGGTACGTGACCTCAGATTTTTAAAATCTTTTTCCCAACAGAAGAAGCTGGAAGAGAGAATGTCCGGGGTGCTTGGGGCTCTTAATTATGCTGGCTGCTTTGTCGAGGCAGTGGGAAGTATAGACGGAGTCAATGGATGAGAGGCTGACTATGCTTGGTTCGGCATAATTTTACTTACAAATTGGGGATCTTTTATCAAAACAAACTTTATTCATAGCACAGTTTAAATATAACTCTAACAAAATGAGGCAGCTTAACATTTAACAGTTGAACAATTGTTAAAAAAATGAAAGGAAACAACTCTAATTGCTAACTTATCACTATTTCAGTTCCAAATAAGCAACTTTCCTCTGAGACTCAATTTTAAGTATACTCAGCAAACCCAGGCACTCTTGCTATAAATGGCGTTAATAGCCTTGAAGCTTTCAGAGGTTTTGATTTTCAGAGCAGCTTGCAGACTTCGGTTTTTAAACAAACCCCAACCAGCAACCGAACAGAAAGCTGTTTTTGTCTCTGGCTCCTCCCATTAACAAATTACCACATGATCCTGTATACTTAAACTCACATTCCATTCCTTTAATCAAAAGACCCCAGGGAACCTTTTCTTTTTGTAAGCAAGAGTCCATTAGCCCCATCCTAAGTAAAGACTACATGGCTAAAATGAATAATTATCCCACTTTCCGAGCACCCAAGCTGTATTCCTCCCAGACATACCAACTGTCTGTTTAAAAAAAGCTGAACTCTAAAGCAATTCCCTTGAACATAAAATATATCAATAGCACAGTATCATTACATCACTATCCAGTCACTTTGGCTGGATGTGCACATCAGGAAGGGAAGGATTGGCATGATCATGATGTCCTCTGCAGGTAAAAAAGCCCTATCACATTCACTCTCAGTGCCATAACCCTGATCATTCAAATATTCCATAGGTACAGAAGTCTCAGTGGAATTATCACCCACTTTAAATTTTTCCTTTCGATTTATTCTCCATTGTAATCTTCCCATGAGCTCGAATTTAGTGAATGGAGTATATGTGATATGGCACGATAAACCGACTTTTAGTATTCACCATGTTGCTTCACCAATGCGATAAGTTATTGATAAATTAAAAATAGAATAGAAAAAAGCAATTTGTTTTTATTTGAAATAATTTCTTAAAATTCGTGGTAGACATGCTGTTGGAATCCTTACCAGCTGAAGATGTCTTATCTCCCCTTTCTTTCTCTGCCCTTCTTAATTTCTAGTTAGTCTCCAAGCTTTTTGCACAAATTCTTATGACCAGCTATCATGCAAATGCTACACATCTTCTGCAGCTTCTACAACAAATCCTCTCTCATTTGGCAGAGTGTACTTTCAGAGAAGCCCATAGATGGACCACGATATATTTGATTTGATTTATTATTGTCACATGTATTAGCATACAGTGAAACTGGCTTTTATAACTGGGGAGTTACTTGTAAAACAGTTTGAATTTTCCATTATTATTTCCAACTGGACAAGTCTTTTTGCTTTTATTCCACCTTCTTAAGCTATTAACTCTCACCTTAAAAAGTATTGTTTTTACCCATTATACAGAGAAAGGAGAAAGTGCAGAATTTAGTGTAGTTATAGTCATAGCTAGGGTGTAGAGAAAGATCAACTTAATGCAAGGTAAGTCCATTTAAAAGTCTGATGGCAGCAGGGAAGAAGTTGTTCTTGAGTCAGTTGGTATGTGTCCTTAGACTTTTGTATCTTTTTTGCAATGGAAGAAGGTGGAAAAGCGTATACCCAGGATGCGTGACATCCTTGATTATGCTGGCTGCTTTTCTGAGACAGCGGGAAGTGTAGACATAGACAGTGGATGGGAGGCTGGTTTGCATGATGATCTGGGCTTCGTTCATGACCCTTTGTAGTTTTTTTGCAGTCTTGGACAGAGCAGGAGCCATGCCAAGCTGTGATACAGTAAGAAGTCTAACAACACCAGGTTAAAGTCCAACAGGTTTATTTGGTAGCAAAAGCCACTAGCTTTCGGAACAGGCTGTCTCTTCGTCAGGTGGGTGGGAGTTCTGATTGCAAACAGGGCACAAAGACACAAACTCAATTTACATGAATAATGATTGGAATGTGAGTCTTTACAGCTAATCAAGTCTTAAAGGTACAGACAATGTGAGTGGAGGGATCATTAAGCACAGGTTAAAGAGATGTGTATTGTCTCCAGACAGGACAGCCAGTGAGATTTTGCACATCCAGGCAGGTTGTGGGGGTTACAGATAGTGTGACATGAACCCAATATCCCGGTTGAGGCCGTCCTCATGTGTGCGGAACCTGGCTATCAGTCTCTGCTCAGCGACTCTGCGCTGTTGTGTGTTGTGAAGGCCGCCTTGGAGAGCGCTTACCCGGAGATTAGAGGCTGAATGCCCGTGGCCGCTGAAGTGCTCCCCAACAGGAAGAGAACAGTCTTGCCTGGTGATTGTCAAGCGGTGTTCATTCATCCTTCGTCGTAGAGTCTGCATAGTTTCTCCAATGTACCATGCCTCGGGACATCCTTTCCTGCAGCATAACAGGGAGACAACGTTGGCCGAGTTGCAAGAGTTATGTACCGTGTACCTGGTGGATGGTGTTTTCGTGTGAGATGATGGCATCCGTGTCGATGATCCGGCACGCCTTGCAGAGGTTGCTGTGGCAGGGTTGTGTGGTGCCATGGTCACTGTTCTCCTGAAGGCTGGGTAGTTTGCTGCGGACAATGGTCTGTTTGAGGTTGTGCGGTTGTTTGAAAGCAAGATGTGGGGATGGCCTTGGCGAGATGTTTGTCTTCATCAATGACATGTTGAAGGCTCCGGAGGAGATGTCGTAGCTTCTCCGCTCCGGGGAAGTACTGGACGATGAAGGGTACTCTGTCCACCGTGTCCCATGTTTGTCTTCTGAGGTGGTCGGTGCGGATTTTCACTGTGACATGTCGGAACTGTCGATCGATGAGTCGAGCGTCATATCCTGTTCTTATGAGAGCATCTTTCAGCGTCTGGAGGTGTCTGTTGCGATCGTCCTCATCTGAGCAGATCCTGTGTATACGGAGGGCTTGTCCATAGGGGATGCCTTCTTTAACATGTTTAGGGTGGAAGCTGGAGAAATGGAGCATCATGAGGTTATCCGTGGGCTTGCGGTACAGTGAGGTGCTGAGGTGACCATCCTTAATGGAGATGCGTGTGTCCAAGAATGCAACCGATTCCGGAGAGTAGTCCATGGTGAGTCTGATGGTGCGATGGAACTTGTTGATGTCATCATCTAGTTGTTTCAGTGATTGCTCACCATGAGTCCAGAGGAAGAAAATGTAATCGATGTATCTAGCGTATAGCATCGGTTGAAGGTCCTGTGCGGAGAAGAAGTCTTATTCGAACCTGTGCATGAAGATGTTGGCATATTGAGGTGCGAATTTGGTCCCCATGGCTGTTCCGTGTGTCTGGATGAAGAACTGGTTGTTGAAGGTGCTGACATTGTGGTCCAGGATGAAGCGGATGAGTTGTAAAATTGCATCGGGAAACTGGCAGTTGTCGGCGTTGAGTACTGAGGCAGTTGCAGCCATGCCATCATCGTGGGGGATGCTGGTGTAGAGTGCCGAGACATCCATTGCGACGAGAAGTGCTCCTGGTTCAACTGCTCCATGTGTGCTGAGTTTCTGTAGGAAGTCCGTCGTGTCGCGACAAAAGCTGGGGGTTCTTTGTACAATGGGTTTCAGGATGCCCTCGACATAGCCGGAAAGGATCTCGCACAGGGTCCCATTGCCCAATACGATGGGACGGCCGGGTGTGTTTGCCTTGTGAATCTTCGGGAGGCAGTAGAGATCTCCAACGCAGGGAGTATGTGGGATGAGAGCACAGAGGGTGTTCTGAAGGTCCGGATCAAAGGTCTTGATCAGTCTGTTGAGTTGACGGGTGTGTTCTTTGGTCGGATCTGCGGGTAACTGTCTGTAGTGTTCCTCGTTGTTCAGTTGTTGGTGCACTTCTTTGCAGTAAATCGTTCTGTTCAGTATGACGATGGCCCCTCCTTTGTCTGCTGGTTTGATGACAATGTTGCGGTTGGTCTTGAGAGCGTGGATGGCGTTGCGTTGAGCTTGGGTGATGTTCGGGGCTGTCTTGTGAGTGCGGCTGATGAATTTGGTGTTGACGCACCTCCTGATGGCTTGGGCATACATGTCAAGTTGAGGGCAGCGGCCTTGCGGAGGAGTCCAATTCGACTCTTTCCTCTTCGGATGCACTGCAGATCTCTCTGTCTGCTGTTCCGGTTTATTGGCTGTCTCATTGTGTTCGCTGTTGGCCTCTTGGGGTTTGTGGAAGAACTCCTGCAGCCTCATTCGCCTGATGAATTCCTCTGTGTCTGCTGCGAGACTGATACGGTCCATTTTGGTGGTGGGGCAAAAATTGAGCCCTCGGCTGAGAACTTCGATTTCATCTGGTTGAAGTGTGTAGTCTGATAAGTTGACAATGGACTTCCCTGCAGTGGTACTGTTTTCTACTGTGGTACGGGGGAGGCTTGGTTGCTGCTGGTGGTGATGCCGAGTTTCTCAAGTTTCCTGTTCTTGGTGTGCATGTAGATGGTGTAGTTCCTTTGTCTCATCTGCTTGGCAGAGTATCGCAGCTGGTCTGCGTCCTGAACGCAAGTTGAGAATATGGATTCGATCTTGGTTTCCACGCTGCGGCGTTTGCTGTAGAGGTGGTGTATGAGGTGGTTGAGGAGTGTGAGAGAGGTGCGATGGCAAGGTCTCTCAGCGTAGTCTGTGCTATAGGTTGACCTGAGTGGGTTCATGATCAGTAGTCCTTTCGGTATCTTGTCTGCTTTCTTGCATCTTTGTAGAAACTTGATGTCTGTGTCGATATGTGCGATCTTCTTGCAGATCCTCTCCACTTGGAGCCGGCAGTTTGCAGTGTCGATGATAGTCATGATGTGGAGATGCTGGCGTTGGACTGGGGTAAACACAGTAAGAAGTCTAACAACACCAGGTTAAAGTCCAACAGGTTTATTTGGTAGCAAAAGCCACTAGCTTTCGGAACAGGCTGTCCCTTCGTCAGGTGGGTGGGAGTTCTGATCACAAACAGGGCACAAAGACACAAACTCAATTTAAATGAATAATGATTGGAATGTGAGTCTTCACAGCTAATCAAGTCACAGCTGTTTACAGCTAATCAATAAACAGCTGTGATACAACCAGAAAGAATGCTTTCTATGGTAAAAGTTGGTGAGAGTCATAGCGGACATGCCAAATTTCCTTAGCCTCATGAGAAAACAGAGGCGTTGGTGGGCTTTCTTAACTATAGTGTCAGCATGGAGGTACCAGGACAGGTTATTGGTGATCTGAACACCTAAAAACTTGAAGTTCTCGACCATTTCCACTTCGTCCCTATTGATGTAGACAGGAGCATCTTCCACTACGCTTCCTGAAGTTAATGACTATCTCCTTCATTTTGTTGACATTGAGGAAGAGATCATTGTCGTCGCACCAGTTCACCAGATTCTCTATCTCTTTCCTGCACTCCGTCTCACCATTGTTTGAGATCCGACCCACTATGATTATATAGTTAAACTGTGCAGACTTAAGGCCAATGAGTTCAATTCCTGGTCTATATTCTATCAGCTGTTCTCTGTTAAAGCTGCATTGGAAACTCAACAGTTAGCCATTGTGCCTTAGGCTTATGGTGGGGAAAAATCAGCTAATATTCCCATTCCTGATCACTGTCAAGTGGTCCTGTAGAAGTTTGTGCATGTGGACATCAGATAAGAGTTGTAACTGGCTCTTTGGTGGTGCATTTTGTAATGAATATTGTCAATGGCACTATCTAGATGTGCACATGAAGACTGACCACTCAGGGTGTACCAGAGGATATTTGGCACTCATGGAGCCTTCTGCTAATACGTACTGTTTGTATGGTTTGTACCTGTGATAGACCAAGGCAGTTCTGCAAGTGTACTGGTAATTGCACAGCGGATGACCTTGATGTAGCATAGTGTGATATTGTTCTGACACACCATCTTGTCAGGAGAAAAAAAATTAAGACTTGACAGGAATAGTAGCATCCATGACTCCAGGTCTTGAACACAAAGATCAAGTGGTGGCTTCAGCCTAATCATGAGTATGCAATACACAGCGAAACAATGATCGGATTGGAGTAGCCATTATCCTGCAGGATAGCTTTGATGCACCCTATTTCGGTGTCAAGCTTGCACAGTGAGCAAATGGGCCCTGTTTATGAGATTTATGAGGGCCTAAGACCAACACTTTGGGACCTGAAAAGTGCCTAGTTTGCCTCCGATTACCCTTAAAGGGAAAGGTATCTCAAACACTTGAGCAGTAGCTCTGCTACAATGCAGTAGCCACAGTAAGAGTTTTAACAACACCAGGTTAAAGTCCAACAGGTTTATTTGGTAGCAAATGCCATTAGCTTTCGGAGCACTGCTCCTTTGTCAGATGGAGTGGATATCTGCTCTCAAACAGGGCATACAGAGACACAAACTCAAGTTACAGAATACTGATTAGAATGCGAATCTCTACAGCCAACCAGGTCTTAAAGATACAGACAATGTGAGCGGAGGGAGCATTAAGCACAAGTTAAAGAGATGTGTTTTGTCTCCAGACAGGACAGCCAGTGAGATTCTGCAAGTCCAGGAGGCAAGCTGTGGGGGTTACTGATAGTGTGACATAAATCCAAGATCCCGGTTTAGGTCGTCCTCATGTGTGCGGAACTTGGCTATCAGTTTCTGCTCAGCGGCTCTGCGCTGTTGTGTGTTGTGAAGGCCGCCTTGGAGAACGCTTACCTGAAGATCAGAGGCTGAATGCCCGTGACCGCTGAAGTGCTCCCCCACAGGAAGAGGACAGTCTTGCCTGGTGATTGTCGAGTGGTGTTCATTCATCCGTTGTCGTAGCGTCTGCATAGTTTCCCCAATGTACCATGCCTCGGGGCATCCTTTCCTGCAGCGTATCAGGTAGACAACGTTGGCCGAGTTGCAAGAGTATGTACCGTGTACCTGGTAGACGGTGTTCTCACGTGAGATGATGGCATCCGCGTCGATGATCCGGCACGTCTTGCAGAGGTTGCTGTGGCACAGCCGGATCATCGACACGGATTCCATCATGTCACGTGAGAACACCGTCCACCAGGTACACGGTACCTACTCTTGCAACTCGGCCAACGTTGTCTACCTGATACGCTGCAGGAAAGGATGTCCCGAAGCATGGTACATTGGGGAAACCATGCAGACGCTACGACAACGGATGAATGAACACCACTCGACAATCACCAGGCAAGACTGTCCTCTTCCTGTGGGGGAGCACTTCAGCGGTCACGGGCATTCAGCCTCTGATCTTCGGGTAAGCGTTCTCCAAGGCGGCCTTCACAACACACAACAGCGCAGAGTCGCTGAGCAGAAACTGATAGCCAGGTTCCGCACACATGAGGGCGGCCTCAACCGGGATCTTGGATTTATGTCACACTATCAGTAACCCCCACAGCTTGCCTCCTGGACTTGCAGAATCTCACTGGCTGTCCTGTCTGGAGACAATACACATCTCTTTAACTTGTGCTTAATGCTCCCTCCGCTCACATTGTCTGTATCTTTAAGACCTGGTTGGCTGTAGAGATTCGCATTCTAATCCGTATTCGCTAACTTGATTTTGTGTCTCTGTATGCCCTGTTTGAGAGCAGATATCCACTCCATCTGACGAAGGAGCAGCGCTCCGAAAGCTAATGGCATTTGCTACCAAATAAACCTGTTGGACTTTAACCTGGTGTTGTTAAAACTCTTACTGTATTTACCCCAGTCCAACGCCGGCATCTCCACATCATGACAATGCAGTAGCAACAGAAATGCTTTTTTTCCACTAACGAAGTGCTGCTACCAAGCTACAAAGAAATTTTGCCTATCACACAATTGAGTAATATAGTATATGAATTTCAGTGCTGGTGCAATGTCAGGTACGTAGGCCATAAGTCCCAATGATTGACAGATCGCATCAAACAGCATGTTTCTCCGGCTCTTTGCGATAGGCAGAATATTGACCATACTCAACCAGCCTGTGCTTGCAGAACTCAGAACATAATGTCTAATGTTAGATGTGACACGCCAATTGAGCAACACTTGCTGAACAATTCTAAGTATGTGAAGAATTGCAATAACAATCAATTTAAGATTATTAAATCTTAATTTAATTTAAGGGCGGCATGGTGGCATAGTGTTTAGGCTGCTGCCTAACAGCGCAAGGGACCAATTCCAGCCTTGGTTGACTGTCTGTGTGGAGTTTGCACATTCACACTGTGTCTGTATGGGTTTCCTCGGGCTACTCCGGTTTCCTTCCATAGTCCAGAGATGCGCAGGTTAGGTTGATTGGTCATGCTAAATTGTCACTTAGTGACCCAGGATGTGTGGGTAGGGGGATTAGCGGGGTGATTATGGGGATAAGACCTGGGTAGGATGCTCTGTTGGAGAGTCAGTGCAGACAGATGGGCTGAATGGCCTCTTTCTGCACTGTAGGGATTCTAGGATTATCAGCTGGGTTTGCAATGTGGCTCATTTATACTTGCTATCATCTACACATATTCATAAGCAGGGAGCTAGCCTTTGCAAGCATGAGGAACATTGTTAGTCATTGCACCTGTTTTGAATTAAATAAAACCATGGGGAACAATCGCTTCCTAGTGCATTCTCCATGTCAACACCTGGGCCAATCAGAGCTCACTTGCCAACCAATCAACACCCTCTTCTTATGCAGTACAAATTGTTATTCCCTTTGAAATTTGATAAACTTGCTGATGAGTGTAAGAATAAAAGCTTCAACATCAAACCTCTTTTTTTTAAAGCAATATTTAGGTGCCGACCTACCAAATGTAATAAAGCAAATTTTTAACCAAATAGCTTCAAAAAAATGACCATCATCCCAGTACCTAAGAAAAACCAAGCAGC
Organism: Mustelus asterias; assembly: GCF_964213995.1. Taxonomy (NCBI): domain Eukaryota; kingdom Metazoa; phylum Chordata; class Chondrichthyes; order Carcharhiniformes; family Triakidae; genus Mustelus; species Mustelus asterias. The sequence goes on along the minus strand of NC_135808.1, from coordinate 52,470,603 downwards.
GTGCCTTAATGACTATCGGCCGGTGGCTCTGACATCCATCATTATGAAGTGCTTTGAAAGGCTAGTCATGGCACAAATCAGTTCCAGCCTCCCGGGTTATCCAGATCCACTACAGTTTGCCTACCACCACAACAGGTCCACAGCAGACGCCATCGCCCTGGCCCTGCTCTCAACCCTGGAACACCTAGATGACCTGTGTCGGACTCCTATTTATTGATTACAGCTCAGCTTTCAACACTATTATTCCCATGAAACTCATCTCCAAATTCTGTGGCCAGGGCCTCGGCATGTTCCTCATGCTTGCAAAGGCTAGCTCCCTGCTTATGAATATGTGTAGATGATAGCAAGTATAAATGAGCCACATTGCAAACCCAGCTGATAATCCTAGAATCCCTACAGTGCAGAAAGAGGCCATTCAGCCCATCAAGTCTGCACTGACTCTCCAACAGACCATCCTACCCAGGTCCTATCCCCATAATCATCCCGCTAACCCCCCTACCCACACATCCTAGGACACTAAGTGGCAATTTAGCATGACCAATCAACCTAACTTGCACATCTCTGGACTATGGAAGGAAACCGGAGTAGCCCGAGGAAACCCACACAGACACTGTGTGAATGTGCAAACTCCACACACACAGTCAACCAAGGCTGGAATTGGTCCCTTGCGCTGTTAGGCAGCAGCCTAAACACTATGCCACCATGCCGCCCTTAAATTAAATTAAGATTTAATAATCTTAAATTGATTTGTTATTGCAATTCTTCACATACTTAGAATTGTTCAGCAAGTGTTGCCCAATCGACGTGTCACATCTAACATTAGACATTATGTTCTGAGTTCTGCAAGCACAGGCTGGTTGAGTATGGTCAATATTCTGCCTATCGCAAAGAGCCGGAGGAATGTGCTGTTTGATGCGATCTGTCAATCATTGGGACTTATGGCCTACGTACCTGACATTGCACCAGCACTGAAATTCATATACTATATTACTCAATTGTGTGATAGGCAAAATATCTTTGTAGCTTGGTAGCAGCACTTCGTTAGTGTCATGATGTGGAGATGCCGGCGTTGGACTGGGGTAAATACAGTAAGAGTTTTAACAACACCAGGTTAAAGTCCAACAGGTTTATTTGGTAGCTTTCGGAGCGCTGCTCCTTCGTCAGAGAATCCTGAACTTCCTAACTGTCAGACCACAATCACTAAGGATAGGCAACAACATCACCTCCACAATCATCCTCAACACCGGTTTGCCACGGCAGCTGTTGACCTTGTGCCACTCAACATAGTCCTGCATACCACCGTAGTGGGTCAGATCTCAAACAATGACGAGACAGAGTACAGGAATGAGATAGAGAATCTGGTGAACTGGTGCGGCAACAATAATCTCTCCCTCAATGTCATCAAAATGAAGGAGATTGTCATCGACTTCAGGAAGCGTAAAGGAGAACATGCCCCTGTCGACATCAATGGGGACAAAGTAGAAAGGGTCAGGAGCTTTATGTTTTTAGCTGTCCAGATCACCAACAACTTGTCCTGGTCCCCATGTCAACACTATAGTTAAGAAAGCCCACCAACTCCTCTACTTTCTCAGAAGACTAAGGAAATTTGGCATGTCAGCTACGACTCTCACCAACTTTCACAGATGCACCACAGAAAGCATTCTTTCTGGTTGTATCTCAGCTTGGTATGGCTCCTGCTCTGCCCAAGATCACAAGAAACTACAAAAGGTCATGAATATAGCCCAATCCATCACGTAAACCAGCCTCCCATCCATTGACTCTGTCTATACTTTCCACTGCCTCGGCAAAGCAGCCAGCATAATTAAGGACCGCACGCACCCGGACATTCTCTCTTCCACCTTCTTCCATTGAGGAAAAAGATACAAAAGTATGAGGTCAGGTACCAACGGACTCAAGAACAGCTACTTCCCTGCTGTTGTCAGACTTTTGAATGGACTTGCCTTGCATTAAGTTGATCTTTCTCTACACCCTAGCTATGACTGTAACACTACATTCTGCACTCTCTCGTTTCCTTCTCTATGGATGGTATGTTTTGTCAATGTAGCTCGCAAGAAACAATATGTTTCACTGTATGTTAATACATGTGACAATAAATCAAATCAAATTTATTTTCCAGAAAGTGTAAAGTAAAAGTGACTGAAACCGACTGTATGTTCTATGTTGTGCCACAATGTTTTTTCCATGCTTTACAGATAGTTGATAGTGTTGTAATGGGAGTCAGCCCATGATCTGTGGCCCTGAAAGAGCAAGACTGCTCTGCAGGTGTACTGATAATTGCTTAGCGGTACATGACGTTGATGTATAGTGTGCTGTTGTTCTGACACATCGGCTTGCAAGGAGAACAATTACTTTCAATGCTTTTAGTCTTTCTTTTATCTTATTCCCATCACATTGTGTCCCTCCCTCCCTCCCAAACACTGATGTGTGCCTATATCTTTTGAACTTGAAATGCATCCCCTGCATTTATATTCTGGCATCTACACAAAAGGATTGCAATTACTTTGAATTCCAGCAAGTAGACACTTTACTGTTGCTTTTCCACAGTTTTATCGAGGTATGGTATAAAGAATTGGTACTTCATTTTTATTTTGAACAGGGTACTTGCTAAGAATCTCTAATGTTGGAGTGAAGGAAGTGAACTTGAAAATAGGGCTATATGTATGATCCCATAGTCTATTGGTTACTGTCAATATTGAGTCCAAAAAATTAAAAGCAAAGTTTATAAGATCTAGATTCTAGGGTTCACCACACTAGGTTTGGAAGAAGCAATATCATTGCAAGTTGAGGAAAAATATAATCACTTTAGGGCGTTTTAAAGTTCACATTTTCTGAATACTGAGCTTTCCCATATCCATGCAGTATGAAGATTGCCCCTAAACAAACTAGAATACACCCTGACTACCTTATTTGTTGGACCATCATTTTTCTGAAAAGGTTGCAAATCTTCTCTTGTCTTAGATAATAGTCTGCTTTAAAACTTAGACAAATATCTCAATGATTTTAAATTTACTAAAGTTTTTACCATGATGTTGCTCATATGTCAAAAACGCAATGTTAGGGCACTTGATTTGTTGTAGAATCACACCCTTATAAACCGCACTAATAGATTTTGTACACACATATGAATGAATATAAATGTAGCACTTAGCGATGTTGAAGTACTAAACAAATACTGATTATTTGTAGTTAACAGATTTAAATCAAGCTGTCAGTTGTCTAACTTCTAATAGGTGAGACAGTTGGTTAATTGAGACAAATCAGCTTCCAAAGGGCCTAAAGAAACACATTTTATTATAATCATTAAGAGCAAGCTTGTAATAATTGAATTTTACTTTTCAATTGTTTTTCATGCATCCAACTCCAGCCACTGGCAATGTGGACTTTGCTGACTGCTGCAGTGAGTCCCATGGCTGATACCCAAGCCAATTTCAATCAGACCGTTCCATTTAATTAACCAGTTCCTTTGCAGGATGACAGGAATATGCCAGACATTCCTGCCCATCCTTGTGACAAGATTGAACTGACACTGGAGTGGATGAAGTAACTTTGAGATGGATTTCAAATAGTTTACACCATGTCCTGGACCTTGATATTTATATTCTCTTCATTGGAATTAAAGTTGTGCTCCAGAAAAAAAACAGCCACCCAGGTAGCTGGTTGGTTAGTAAGGTTGCCAACTCTGGAAATATTCTCGGACGTTTTATTGGAAGGCGCTAACTTTATGGTGTGTTGTGAATCATTAAGCCAGTGTGAATGAATAATAGATGTCAATGAGTAGTTAAATTACAGTCTCCAGAATGTATTGAATTAACAAGATGTTGATAAATTTGATTCATCGTTCAAGATTCTTTGAGAATATGCTCTGATTTTTCTCCTGTATTGTTTGCAGCAGTGGCTAGGAGATGAATCTTTAATTCCTGGAGGTTCCAGGACAACCCAAGAGTGTTGGCAGCCTTTTAAGGCTGTGTATTAACATGGTGTAATTCCCTCATCTAACAGCCACAGCTGCCACACACTTTAGCATCCAATACATGTTGTAATTTCTAGTTGAATTCCCCCCCACTTTACCATTGCAATTCCTATTCCTTGGGTTGATAGCTTCACCAAGTTGTATGTCATCAGATTACCCTTGTCATTTAAAAACGAATTATGGGATTTGGATTTTGCTTGCTGGGCCAATAGTTATTGCCTATCCCTAGTTGCCTTTGCGAAGGTGGTGGGGAGCTACTGTCTTGAACTGCTGCAGTCCCTGAGTTGTAGGTACACCCACCAGCCGTCAGGGAGGGAATTCCAGGATTTAATCCTGCAACAGTGGAGAAATGGCGATATATTTCCAAGTCTGGATGGTGAATGACTTGAAGGGGAATGTCCAGGTGGTGGTGTTTTCGGGGATCTGCTGCCCATGCCCATCTAGTGTTTGTGGGTTTAGAAGGTGCTACCTGAGGAGTCTTGGTGAGTTCCTACAGTGCATCTTATAGATGGTAGATACTGCAGCCACTGTTCAGCAGTGGTGGAGGGATTAAATGTTTTGTGAAGTGGTAGCAATCAAGTGGGCTGCTTTGTCCTGCTTGGTGTCAAGCTTCTTGAGTGTTGTTTGAACTATACTCGCCCGGGCAAGTGTAAACTATTCCATCAAACTCCTGACTTGTGCCATGTGAATAGTGGACAGACTTTGGGGAATTAGGAGGTGAGTTGCAGGATTCCTAGCCTTTGACCTGCTCTTGTAGCCACAGTATTTCTATGGCTAGTCCAGTTCAGTTTGTGGTCAATGGTAACCCCCAGGATGTTGATAGTGGTGGATTCAGTGATGGTAATGCCATTGAATGTTAAGAGGCGATGGTTAGATCCTCTGTTTTTGGGCCTGGTCATTGCCTGGCATTGTGTGGCACGAATGTCACTTGCCACTTGTCAGTCCACATGTGGATTTTGTCCAGGTCTTGCTGCATTTGGGCATGGACTGCTTCAGTATCTGAAGAGTTGTGAATGTTTCTAAACATTGCGCAATTATCAGCGAACACCCCCACTTCTGACCTTACGATGCAAGGAAGGTCATTGATGAAGCAGTTGAAGGTGGTTGGGCCGAGGACACTATCCTGAGCAACTGTTGTAGTGATGTTCTGATGATTGACGTCCAACCACCACAACTATCTTCCTTTTTGCCAGGTATGACTCCAATCAACTTTCTGTCTGAATCCAATTGACTCCAGCTTTGCTAAGGCTCCTTGATGTCATACTTGGTTAAATGCTGCCTTGATGTCAAGGGCAGTCACTGTTGCCTCACATTTGGAGTTGAGCTCTTTTGTACATGCTTGAGCCAAGGCTGTAATGGGGTCGGGCGCTGAGTGACCCTGGCGGAACCTAAACTGAATGTCAATGAGCAGGTTATTACTGAGTACGTGCTACTTGATAGCGCTATTGCTGACCCCTTCCATCACTTTGCTGATGATCGAGAGTAGACTGATGGGGTGGTAATTGGCTGGGTTGGATTTGTCCTGTTTCTTACTTACAGGGCATATCTGAGCAATTGTCCATGTTGCTGGGAAGATGGCAGTGTTGTAGCTGTAGCTGTATTGGGAATTTTAGTTTACTGCATTACTCATTGTGGCACTGTGAATTTACAGTCGTGTGTGATGCATTGCACGGCCTGTGTTTGTAGTGCTGTTCCAAATTCAAAAAGCTCAATGTTTGCCACGAATAATAACTGGACCAGAAATAAAGTTGCACTCTCAACATTTTACACCTGCTGTGACTACTTAATTATAACTGCACAACATGTGTCCACCTCATCCTGAATTGCTCTTTCAATGTAGATTTTTCTTTGCAATTTTTGTTTTTGTGCCTCAATTCTGCACCTGCAAATGACTGTGTGTGATTATTCTGATGCAAAGTTGTCAGATGCAAAAGTAAATGGACTTTTATGATATTAAATTTTGAAATTCTCTGCTGCAAAGAGAAGAGAATTCCCAGCTGTTGAGTTTATTCAAATTAGAAGTTGAGAGATTTTTGCCAACTCGAGGAGTCAAGATATGTGGGGATAGAGTAGGAAGGTGTAGTTGAGGTACAGAATGGCAGAGCAGGCTTGAGGTTGAATGACCTCTTATTCCTTATGTTCTTGTTTAAAATTTGCTGACACTCCAATGGAAAGGAAAGAAATGATCACATGAACCATGAATTAATAGCTTAGAATTTAATATTTACAATAATTGGTGTACCAATTTCTCAACTATTGAATTATACAATGGCTCCTTTGTTTTACAGATACGATTAGTCTTAAGTTTGGTTTCATACTTGTAACAGAACTTGATGGATCCATTTATAGACAGTTGAGCACACTGTACTGCACAGTGGTAGGACACAGGTTTGTGATGATGATTTTATGCAAACATTGGTTGTTGGTGGGAGCATCACATGGTGCGGATTGCTGCTCCCCCTCAATGAGAGATCAATAATTGTAAAATGTGACATCTTGGGTGCCACATCAGTTGCTTAGAACATAGAACAGTACAGCACAGAACAGGCCCTTCAGCCCATAATGTTGTGCCGAGCTTTATCTGAAACCAAGATCAAGCTATCCCACTCCCTATCATCCTGGTGTGCTCCATGTGCCTATTCAATAACCGCTTAAATGTTCCTAAAGCGTCTGACTCCACTATCACTGCAGGCAGTCCATTCCACACCCCAACCACTCTCTGCGTAAAGAACCTACCTCTGATATCCTTCCTATATCTCCCACCATGAACCCTATAGTTATGCCCCCTTGTAATAGCTCCATCCACCCGAGGAAATAGTCTTTGAACGTTCACTCTATCTATCCCCTTCATCATTTTATAAACCTCTATTAAGTCTCCCCTCAGCCTCCTCCACTCCAGAGAGAACAGCCCTAGCTCCCTCAATCTTTCCTCATAAGACCTACCCTCCAAACCAGGCAGCATCCTGGTAAATCTCCTCTGCACTCTTTCCAGCGCTTCCACATCCTTCTTATAGTGAGGTGACCAGAACTGCACACAATATTTCAAATGTGGTCTCACCAAGGGTCCTGTACAGTTGCAGCATAACCCCACGGCTCTTAAACTCCAACCCCCTGTTAATAAAAGCTAACACACTATAGGCCTTCTTCACAGCTCTATCCACTTGAGTGGCAACCTTTAGAGATCTGTGGATATGGACCCCAAGATCTCTCTGTTCCTCCACAGTCTTCAGAACCCTACCTTTGACCCTGCAACCCACATTTAAATTAGTCCTACCAAAATGAATCACCTCACATTTATCAGGGTTAAACTCCCATTTGCCATTTTTCAGCCCAGCTTTGCATCCTATCTATGTCTCTTTGCAGCCTTCAACAGCCCTCCACCTCATCCACTACTCCACCAATCTTGGTGTCATCAGCAAATTTACTGATCCACCCTTCAGCCCCCTCCTCTAAGTCATTAATAAAAATCACAAAGAGCAGAGGACCAAGCACTGATCCCTGTGGCACTCCGCGAGCAACCTGCCTTCAGTCCGAAAATTTTCCATCCACCACCACCCTCTGTCTTCGATCAGATAGCCAATTACCTATCCAATCTGCCAACTTTCCCTCTATCTGCTTGTTACAGATTGCCATTGATCGACCCAATAGATGTATTTTGGTTGGATGCCATACATTATAAACTGGCTTTTATAACTGGGGAGTTACTCATAAAGCAGTTTGAATTTGCCATTATTGTTTCCAACTGCACAAGTCTGTTTGCTTTTATTCCACCTCCTAAAACTATTAAGTCTTGTTAAGGTGGCGTTCCAGGAGTGTCGACAGCTCTTCCATATCTCATCTAAGCCACCATTCTTCTTGTGAAAAGCTAGAAATGTGTTTGGCAGAATATTGAACTGTCTGTTGGGGGAGGTGGGAGATAGCTGGACCACACCTGATCCTGTCATGACCCAACATATTAAGATCGGGAGATGGAATCTTGGTTAATTTCCCCAGAGCCACTGAGCCCCAAATTGTCATTCCTACCACTGCCTCAGCTTTCATCAGCTAACTCAGCAAGGCCAAAAGTTGAAACCTCTTGGGTTTGTATGGCTCATTGATGCTCTGCATTCACCCACTGAGTTATCAGAAGAGCACTGTGTACCAGATGAGAGTGCAGAAAACAAAGTGCAGAAGGACACAGTGAAACTAAACAAAGAACAGTCATTAATGCAGAAAGCTGTCATTCTTTGCAGTACACCTCTATTTAATTATTGTTATCCCATTTAGGGCTGCAAATCTTTGGTGAAGAAACATATTTATAGAAGTTGTTTATGTCTTTGTATAATGGACATTTTATGGGACTTTATTTGGAGAAATATAGAGTGTACTATGCTGGAAGAATTATGGTAAGCTCTGAAACATTGGCACACAGATGGTTTGTCCTTATGAATTAGTTTCATTTTTCCTAAGTGGATTTTGCACCTGGTGCTTGTGTTAAAACAGAATTAACACTGATTAAGCCAGGGTCATCTGTTGTGTGGCCGACACAACACACCATTAGTTGGGTTTGTTAGTTCTCTGTGATGTGTCCAAGTATGGATTAATTTTAATTCCTCTGTATGAAGAATTTAATGTAGGAAATAGCAAGGCACCAGCCCTACACCCGGTTTGCTTCATACACTTAGTTGTAATGACTGTCCGAGATAACCCGGTGGCACAAGTGAACTGGTATTAGCTAGTGCTGTTAGAACTGCACAAGCCCTTCTCAGGAGATAATTTTCCTGTTGGCAAGGGCCATTGCCATGGGTCTATCTTTTAAATGTTAAGCTTTCGGGCACACACATTCAGATCAGCACTGACGTTTCTATATTGCTAATTTGTATGGATCTTCCTTTGACATGGAATAAAAATGTAATTAAGCAAGTTGCTGTTTTCTCATTGTTGCCAACAACATACATATATACATACAATATTCATCTCCAAAGTGTACATACAGCTGAAAGCAGTTTTACACATAACCTGTATATATGGTAAACTGAAGAATCAGGGTTCCTTCATAGGGCTCAGTTTAAACTTGCTGGGACTGCCATTTTGTATAATGGAACAGTTGGACTCCACTTTCATCAATGTAATTAGTAAGCTGTGCTTATTGACTTTACATTGTATCCAGTGGATGTCACTGGACATGTCCTATTTTTTAAAATTCACTTTAAAATTCCTTACTGTGGCTTGTGTTATGGTTTGGGTCTGAAACTCCAAAGTGTTTTATGGAGCCTGCCTGGATCATAAGTTTTGCATCTTGAATTTTGCTAGGATAAGCATGATATGTTTCACTTCAGGTATGATTCAAATGCTCCACTAGGGAGCTTTTATCAAATAAAGTTTGGATAGACTCAGAATAGTTTGAAGTCAGAACAGTTTCCCAGAACACCAGGGACTCTGGGAAGCCACCAACAGCAGATTCCCCCTTCAGAAAGGCGGGATCTTGCTTTCAGATGACCAACAGAATTTCCAAAACTAGCGGGGGGAGAGAAGGCTTCTTTTCAGCTTGATGCCCCTCCTAAAACTAAAACTCAAACCTGCAGCCCCAAACTGAAAATGAAAGAAAACTATCAGCTGACCTGCCAACCAGTTTTTCTTCTAACAATGCAGAGTCATAAACACCCCAGTAAAAATAAACAAACCCATTTAAGCAGCAATTAAAAGATTTTTGTAGACAGCCCGGCGACAATGAGAAAACAAAGTGAAAAAGTTTACTTACAACTGCAGAGTACATGATTAAAAATAACACTTCTTAAAGGTACACTAATGTCACACTTGAAATTTGGACAGCTAGTTTGATGTTATGGATCTTCACATCTAATCATTCAGTACAAAGGCAGCTTTGTATTACCTGGGGTGATTTCCAGTGAAAATCATGTGACCGTTATAAGCCATTTCTTTTGAGTGGTAGTTATCCAGCACCAATTATCTGCAGACAGCCAGATTCTAGCGAAGGTCAGGTTTGAGAGGACGTCTGTTCCACAAACACAAGGCACTAATGCTCGTATCCTTGGACACAGCATGAATAGCTTCAAATTGTTTCTGTCCTTTGGCGCTTTCATTGAAATTGCTAGCTTATTATGCAGTGTTATTTCACAGCTTTCAAAATAAAGATCGTCCGCAGTATCTGGAAAAATCATTAACTCCTAAGGTCCAGTCAGGATTTGTCATCAGTATTTTGCAGTTAAATAATAATCTGTTGTATCGATTGGAAAACAACTGCGTATCTTGATTTGTGAAAATGAAATTACAAGGCTGTTACTCAACTGCCGCTAATGCACCTTTGAATCGTAGAATGGTTACAGTGCAGAAGGAGGCCATTCAGCCAGTTGTATCTGTGCTGGCCCTCTGAAGGAGCAGTTCACCTAGTGCCTTCTGTAGCCCTGCACATTCTTCCTTTTCAGATAATCTAATTCATTCTTGAATGTCTCAGTTGAACCTGCCTCCACCATAATCTCAGGCAGCGCATTTCAGATTCTGACCTCTTGCTGTAAGACAAGTTTTCCAGCGTTTTCTTTTTTGTTTTCCATTATGTTGTTGTTGTTTTTTTGCCAATTACCTTCAATCTGTGATAAGAAGAAATAAGCTGTGCAGGAGATTGGGTGAGACAGATAGCGTTAGAAATAACAAGGTATTAGGTGGGGGTCAGACTAAGAAGTACAGTAAGATTTAGATCAGGTTTACAGTGTACGTATGTAAATACTCAGAACGTGGTATATAGGCTTGGTGAGCTACAGGTGCAAATAGCCGCCACCAGGAATATGATACTGTGGTGATAAACAACATGTGGCTCTAAAAAGGGCAGGACTGGGTACTAAATATACCTGCATACAAAGTGTTCAGGAAAGTTGGGAAAGGAAAGAAAGGAGAAGTAATTAAGATGTGCTAGGATTGATAAATTCATGCTAGAACCCAAACAAGTGAAAAGGAAAATCAATGGCAGTGGATGTTTAAGAAAATATACCCATAACATGCCTGTACTGTTCGCCATTTTCCACTGAAATGAGTCATATGTGGATATAATATTGTCAACATAGTTCTTCTCCATATTACATTGCATGATTCTTAAGTTCTGATTTAGGATTATGCTGCTGTGCAGGAAAATGTAGGCCATTTTCTGCATCTTGGGAACCTCCTCTCAACAAAGGCAGATGTAGATGATGAAACTTATCATTGCCTCCAATGTGCCAGCTTAGCTTTCAACTGACTGAAGAAAAGAATTTGCGAATCAGGATCTCAAACACAAAATTAAGATCATGGTTTAAGGGGCAGCAGTGATGCCTGCACTGTTATATGCTTCAGAGACTTGGACACCTCAAAGCACTGAGGAAGTGTCACCAGCAGTGCCTTTGCAAGATCCTCCAAATCTGATGGCAAGAAAGGAGGTCCAACCGCAGCATTCTTCCCTAAGCCAATTTGTCTTGCATCGTGGCGCTAGTCACTTCAAATATCTCAGCTGGATGGGACATGTCATTATTACCTGACACCAAACTCCCCAAATTTATTTTGAACTCGATTGCAGCAGGGGACTTCCAGGAGGACAGTGGAAAGGTTTTAGGGATATAATCAAAGCATTCCTGAAAAGGTCAAATATACTCATCAATTCATGGGAATCCTGGACTTGTGATGGACCAAAATGGGGAATGTTCATTTGGGAAGCCATCAAACATTGAGGCACTTCATCAGGAACATGCAGAGGTGAGGTCAAGCCATCAGAGAGAGTTCACAGACCTCCAAATACCTCACCTACCCAACTTGCCTCTCATGTGGCCTAATCTGCAGATTGTGAGTTGGATTTATCAGCCATCTTATCTCAGAACCCATTGAACTGGAGTGGAAGTAAGTCTTCCTCGATCCGCAGGGACTACCTAAGGTGATTCCAATATAGAATGGTAAGTTTGTTGTTGCGCATTTTTTGTTCCATTCCTGCATTTGCCAATGTATACCTGGCACTATTCACATCCATGTCTGAGATTGGCAATCTACTGTTTGTTTACATTTCCTTTTATTTTGTGGCACAGTATGTTTAAGTTAGCCGTAAGGATTTTAATCCAAAATGAATTTTAAAAACCCTGAAACTGGTGGCATTAACCCCCCATTGTTTTGTGTGTAAGTTTGTATGTGTAAGTGTAAATGATAGGCTTTTCCCTCATCCCATATGTAGAATATGCTCAACTGGTTGCAAACTGCTGCTTGAATTTCATTCGCAAATTGGCTCTAGGTGTCAGGAAATCACCTTGTTGAGGTTGTCTAGAATTGTTGTGTGAGTGTGACTCTTGTTTACAGTGTTAGATTGTAATTAGGAATGACAGCTCTGGTGGAATGATAAATATGTGTCCTGTTCCTACACTGGTCGTGGATTTCCAGCAGATTAATAGCAGAGCATTTCCAAACTAATGGTTGTTGGCATTATCAAGAAACAGAATTTAGTCATTGCATGATCTTAACTGGTGACTATCCAGGATGAGTTTTTAACCATATTTAGTGTTCTGACAAATATATGAGAGCTGTATATGTTTTGCAAATTACACTCAATCCTTCAGTGAGACATTAAGGTGATTCATTCACTGGTTTAGGTAAACATTAAAGAGTCCATGGCATCATGTAAAGAGTAGGGTGTTCTCCTAGGATTCTGGTCAGCATCCCTTCCTCAGTTGACAATTTAAATTTATGAAGAAACTTTTATGTTTCCTTAAAAAATGTCCCAAGGTTGAGGCATTGAGGCACAAGGTAAAAATGGTCACCGAGCATAAGGAGGGGATGGAGTAAAGAAGATTTATCTGCTGTTTGTCTCATTGCTTTATCTTCATATCCATTTTCCAATTGTTCCCTTTATAACATCCACTGTTAGGTATTTAATTCCTCAATCCTTAAAAATGGTCAGTACCAAACATTCCACTTACAAGACATGGCTACAGTGGACAACTGCTTACATTGGCAAAACCTTAAATCCCAATCTGAAACAGGAGTTTCATAGTAAATCTAATGTTTAGGTTGGATGCTGATTTCATTTTAATTGGATAATGAAACTTTATTTTTTGGTTTGTAATTTGGGATCAGCTGTTAACCCTTGCAGTGCATCTAGTTATTGACTCCAAGTGGAAGTGAGCTGCATTGTCCTGGATCAGTTGAGTAGGAACTTCTTCAGGAGTTGGATCAGCTATAGTCTGTTGGTTCATTGTTGTATTGTCTTGACAAGGGACCATGCCCCAAAGATCTTTTTCTGCTTCATCAATAACCTTCCCTTACTGTAAGTTTGAACCTGAGAATGTTGGGTTGATAAATGGCAAATAATATTCATGTCACACATCCCAGCAAAAGTGTCCAATCACCTTCTCTTGACATTCCGTTGAACATCAAATCCCCCATCATCAACATCTAGGGAATCACCATTGACCAGAAACTTAATTGGAACTGCCACATAAATACAACAGTTACAACAGCAGGTCAGAAACTGGGTAATATAAAAGCAAAATACCCTGGTTGCTGGAAATTGGAAATAAAAATAGAAATGCTGGAAAAACTCAGCAGGTTTGCTGACAGCATCTGAGGGGAAAGAAACGTGTTAATATATTAAGTCCAATATGACTGTTCTTTGGTACGTTCTGATGTGAGTCATATTTGATTTGTAACTTTTTCTGTTTCTCTCTACAGATGTAGAGTTTTTCCAGTACTTGGTCTGTTTTTCAGAAAATTGGTAATCTGCAGTAAGTGATTCGCCTTCTGACTTCCAAAAGCCTTTCCAGCAACTACAGGAGGGTAATAGAATACTCTCTTCCTGCCTGGATAAGTGCAACTCCAATAACGTTCAAAGTTCAACACCTTCTGGTATAAACCAGCCCACTGATTGTCATCAGCATCCACCCACTCCACCGTGTCAATGTACTATTAATCACAGTGTATAGCAAAGACCTTGTTAAGGGAATTACTGGTTAAACATGCAACATTGGTTGTCCTAGAAATAGAGACAACTGATCACTTTGGGTGGAGAGCTTCTTATAGGTTAGCAGCACTGAGGAAGTATCTTACAATAAACTGATTTGAACTTAAAAGATCAATCTGGATTGATTCTTCCACCGCAGTCAGTTGTTGTGAGTAACATACCGCTCAAGGGCAATTATTGATGGACAGTTGATGCCAGCTTTGCCAGCAACACCAACATCCCATTAACAAATATGAAGAAAAGATGAACTGCAGTGACTCACCAAGATGTCTTCAACAGCATTGTCTAAATCGGTGACCTCTAACATGTAGAAGGACCTGTACAGCAGGTGCAGGAGAACACCACCACCTCCAAGAGCCCCTCCCAAGTTGAACAGAATCCTGATTTGGAAATATATTGGCATTCCTTAATTGTTACTGGGTCAAAATCCTGGAACTTCCTACCTAACAGTATTGTAGGAGTATCTTCACCATGTGAACTACAGAAATTCCTGTATCGGCTAAGGCTATTCATGAAGGCTTGCCTTCTCAATCTTGCCCCTTGTCTGAGCTGTGGTGAACTTCAAGTTAAAATCATCACCAGTCAGCTTTCCCCTTCGAAGGGGAGAGAATCCAATGGTCATCTGGGAATATGGCAGGTGGGAGGGGGGAGAGGAGCTGTGACTGGTGGTGGGCTTCCTTGAGGGGTCTGGATGGTGAGATACTTTTCTGATCACTGTTCGGGTTCTGGACCCGAGTTCCAAGGTATATTGTGAAGCCAGACTAGGCCCCAACAATTTTTCTATTTTCGTATAAATGTGAGGATAGGATGCTTCGCTCTATTTGATTTGATTTATTATTGTCACACGTAGAGTGAAAAGTATTGTTTCTTGTGGGCTATACAGACAAAGCATACCGTTCATAGAGAAGGAAACAAGAGAGTGCAGAATGTAGTGTTACAATCATAGTAGGGTGTAGAGAAAGATCAATTTAATGCAAGGAGGTCCATTCAAAAGTCTGATGGCAGCAGGGAAGAAGCTGTTCTTGAGTCTGTTGGTACGTGACCTCAGATTTTTTTATCTTTTTCCCAACAGAAGAAGCTGGAAGAGAGAATGTCCGGGGTGCTTGGGGCTCTTAATTATGCTGGCTGCTTTGCCGAGGCAGCGGGAAATATAGACGAGTCAATGGATGAGAGGCTGATTATGCTTGGTTAGGCATAATTCTACTTACAAATTGGGGATCTTTTATCAAACTTCATTCATAGCACAGTTTAAATATAACTCTAACAAAATGAGGCAGCTTAACATTTAACAGTTGAACAATTGTTAAAAAAATGAAAGGAAACAACTCTAATTGCTAACTTATCACTATTTCAGTTCCAAATAAGCAACTTTCCTCTGAGACTCAATTTTAAGTACACTCAGCAAACCCAGGCACTCTTGCTATAAATGGCGTTAATAGCCTTGAAGCTTTCAGAGGTTTTGATTTTCAGAGCAGCTTGCAAACTTCGGTTTTTAAACAAACCCCAACCAGCAACCGAACAGAAAGCTGTTTCTGTCTCTGTTACATACCTGGCTCCTCCCATTAACAAATTACCACATGATCCTGTATACTTAAACTCACATTCCATTCCTTTAATCAAAAGACCCCAGGGAACCTTTTCTTTTTGTAAGCAAGAGTCCATTAGCCCCATCCTAAGTAAAGACTACATGGCTAAAATGAATAATTATCCCACTTTCCGAGCATCTAAGCTGTATTCCTCCCGGACATACCAACTGTCTGTTTAAAAAAAGCTGAACTCTGAAGCAATTCCCTTAAACATAAAATATATCAATAGCACAGTATCATTACATCACTATCCAGTCACTTTGGCTGGATGTGCACATCAGGAAGGGAAGGATTGGCATGATCATGATGTCCTCTGCAGGTAAAAAAGCCCTATCACATTCACTCTCAGTGCCATAACCCTGATCATTCAAATATTCCATAGGTACAGAAGTCTCAGTGGAATTATCACCCACTTTAAATTTTTCCTTTCGATTTATTCTCCATTGTAATCTTCCCATGAGCTCGAATTTAGTGAATGGAGTATATGTGATATGGCACGATAAACCGATGTTTCATTCTGCTACAATGCAGTAGCAACACAAATGCTTTTTTTCCACTAACAAAGCTACAAAGACATTTTGCCTATCACACAATTGAGTAATATGGTATATGAATTTCAGTGCTGGTACAATGCCAGGTACGTAGGCCATATGTCCCAGGGATTGGCAGATTGTATCAAACAGCATGTTCCTTCGGCTCTTTGCGATAGGCAGAATACTGACCATGCTCAACCAGCCTGTGCTTGCAAAACTCAGAACATAACGTCTAATGTTAGATGTGACACGTCGATTGGGCAACACTTGCTGAACAATTCTGAATATATGAAGAATTGCAATAACAATCAATTTAAGATTATTAAATCTTAATTTAAGGGCGGCTCGGTGGCATAGTGTTTAGATTGCTGCCTAACAGCGCCAGGGACCAGTTCCAGCCTTAGATGACTGTCTGTGGAGTTTGCACATTCACACTGTGTCTGTGTGGGTTTCCTCGGGCTACTCCGGTTTCTTCCATTGCCAGAGATGTGCAAGTTAGGTTGATTGGTCATGCTGAATTGCCACTTAGTGTCCCAGGATGTGTGGGTTAGGGGGATTAGCGGGGTGATTATGGGGGTAGGACCTGTATAGGACGTGCGTGGGTTTCCTCCAGGTGCTCCAGTTTCCTCCCACAGTCTGAAAGACATGCTGGTTAGGTGCATTGGCCATGCTAAATTCTCCCTCCGTGTACCCGAACAAGCGCCGAAGTGTGGTGATTGGGGGATTTTCACAGTAACTTCATTGTTCATGTAAGCCTTCTTGTGACACTAATAAATAAACTTTAAACTTTTAAACCTAAAAAAACTTTAGTAAAATCATCGGCTGATGTTCCATTGTGATTTTGAGAGAGTGCTACATTGTTGCAAGTGCCGTCATTTATTTCTGATGTTAAATAGTGGCCCTGATTGCCATGTCTGGTGAATGAAATAAATCCTGTGCCACTATCTTGAAGATCAGGGAGGTTATCATGGTGGCCTGCTGGCCTATACTTGCTCCTGATTCAACATCACAAAAAAAAATTCTCTGGGCATTATCACATTGATGTTTGCAGAATCATGCTGTGTGCAAACTGGCTGCTGCGTTTCCTACCTACAACAGTGCTTCAAACACTTCAAAAATACTTCATTGGTTGTAAAGTTCTTTGGAATGTCCTGATGTTCTGAAAAGCATTACATGCTGTGTGCACATTACATTGGCCATAGAGGGAGTACAACAATAGTTCACCAGACTAATCCCTGGGATGGCAGGATTGTCCTATGAGCAAGATTGATGAGACCGGATTTGTATTCTCTAAATTTAGAAGAAGGAGAGGTGACCTCATGGAAGTGTATAAAACTTACAGGGCTCGACAGGCTAGGCGCAGGAAGAATGTTTCTCTTGGTTTTGGGTGGGGGGGGTCTAGAATCAGGTGCGCACAGTCTCAAAATAACAGGCCATTTAAAACCGAGATAAGAAGGAATTTCTTTAGAGGGTGGTAAATCTTTGGAATTTTCTACCCCATAGAAAATAGCAGCAGGAGTTGGCCATTTGGCCCATCGAGCCTGCTCCGCCATTTAATGTGATCGTGGCTGATCTCATCAATGACATACTCCCACTTACTCCCCATACCCCTTGGCGTCTTTAGTGTCTAGAAATCTACCATTTCTTTCTTACATTCAGTGACTTGGCCTCCGTAACCTTGAAGTGGTAGAGAATTTTACAATTCTGAGTGAAGAGGCTCAGGCACTGAGTATGTTGAGGAGGCTGAGGGGAGATTAAATTTGGGTGTATAAAATTGAAGGACCTAGATAACGTGGATAGGAGGGACTTGATTTAACCTTAGCCGCGAAGTCAAAAACCAAGAGAAAAAGATCTAAATTCATTGATGGAAGGATTGTTGGATGAGGGGTGGGGGTGAGAATTGTTGTCCCAGAGAGTGGGCGTGGTTTGGGGTAGCTCGGGTGAGGGTTTCTGGAACTTGACTTAAAAAGAGGTTAAGGCAGAAACTGTCATTGCATTTTAAAAAGTACTTGGGTATTCATATGAAGTGCTGCAAACTACAGGGCTACAGAACAAGAACTGGAAAGTGTAATTAGGCTGTGATCGCCCCCTTCTATGCCATAAATTTTTATGATTGTACACATCGATGCACAAAACATGTCGCAGTTTTGCTATCTAACAAGTTTCTTTCAACACAACCATGATCTAAATATTCACAGATATAAAACAACTGTTTATGAGAAACATGCAGTAATTGCAAAACTGTGTGGCAAGGTCCTCCCCATAAGTATTGTTTCCAATGGCCAGATCTGACAGCAAGTGCAGGTGGTGCACCATGAAGCATTTTCCATCACAAACAGCCTGTTTCAGTGTTTCTGACAGAGCATTTGAATACATTATATGTGTTTGGCACATGTCTCTCTGTGGCACTAGCTAGTACACTTCTCATCATTCCCCCCCCGCCCCTCCAAAAAAAATCCTGGGCTCTTTTAGTTAAAAACTGGTAACATTCTTTGAGAACATTGTAAATTTCAACTTGACTAAGAGAGGCACTTTATTCCAGTGTGAATATTCAGGCCATGTTTGGAGTGTTAAATAAACCTGGCTGATACCAGTATTGATGTTAACGGGCAATATTTACCAGGGGAAACCTACGTCACAAATGGCGGGGAAGCTGCTGTTCTATATATTTCTGTGTTTAAGATCTTTTACCATTTGAATTGCAAAGAAAAAGATATATCGATGTTAATCATTTTGGCAGGGGATGTGTTACCTCTTTGCATCAGATCTGAATTAATCCCTGGCAATGCCAGCAGTTTGCATTTCCTTCTCTTATTTTTCTAGTTTCCTTGGATCTTTACTGCAGAGGTATTGACTGTTGTGATCTGATCATGTAGATTGTGACAAAATTCACAATCACCTGAGAATTTTCATATGACAAATATTAAATATGTCTACATATTTATAGTTGTCAAATGGATGAACCATCCTCAGTGAATGGCTTAGAATCCTCTTATCATCCATTTTTTTAAAAATCAGCCAAAAGAATGATTACTAAAGCTATTTTCTTGAATACCAAACAACAAATATCTGCTTGGGGAGCTGGCTTGGAGGAGTCACTGAGCTAGCTGCTGATTTAACATGGGTAAAAATGGAACCATTAACCCACAGGGGTGCTAGCTTCAACCAAGCACATGCACATCTCGCGCATTCCTAACCTCAGATGTAGTAACTCCTCTTCTGTCAATCTCTTCCACACTGGCTCTATACGTTCCAAAAAGTAAAAAGATGAAAATACAAGCATGCATTTTTGAAAGCTCGCTTGACTTGCAGTAGCATTCTCCTCCATAGTTCAGGAGTTTGTGAGTTCGAGCCCAGCCCAGCATTTGAGTACATAATTTTGGTTAACACTTCAGTGCCTTGCTGAGGAAGCGCTGCATTGTCAGATGTGATGTCTTTTGAATGAGACTTTAAATTGAAGTACTTACAACCTGTTCACATGGAGATAATAGATCCTATGGTGTTGTTCCAAGAAAATGGAGTTTTCCTGACCAATGGGTATGGCACTGTTAGGCGACACAGTGGTTAGCACTGCTGTCTCACAACGCCAGGGACCCATGTTCGATTCTGGCCTTAGGTGACTGTGTGGAGTTTGCATGTTCTCCCTGTGTCTGCGTGGGTTTCCTCCGGGTGCTCTGGCTTCCTCATAGTCCAAAGATATGCAGGTGAGATGGATTGGCCACGCTAAATTGAATTGCCCGAGTGTCCAAAGTTGTGTAGGTTAGGTGGATTAATCATGGTAAGCGTGCAGGATTATTGGCTTAGGGTGAGGGGGGTGTGTCTGGTGGGTGCTCTTTTGGAGAGTTGATGCAGACTCAATAGGCCGAATGGCCTCTTTCTGCCCTGTAGGGATTCTGTGGGTAATACCTCTGAAAATAGACATATTTCTCACGTATGCAAATTGGCTGTTGTGCTTGTGAACCCAACTATACTGGCAGCACTTCATAATGTAATTAAATGTCTCCAAACTGATGCATAAAATGCAACTTTGTCCTTTAATTGTTTTCCCTTTTTAAAAGTGTATTGTGGGGTTTGGCTGATTAGTATATCAGAGTTGACTATGGTGTTTTCTAGGTTTCTGTTGTCACTTTTACTGTTGTGATGGGTCTAGAGGCAGGTATGTGTTAGCCAAGAAGGCTTTTTAACAGTTGGGACTTTTAGAGCAGTCAATCTCATGGATTAGAGGTGTCCGGAATGTGAAGAAAGCGGTGTTGTAAATCAGCCCTGCATTACTGATATCTCTGGAGAGTTCATTAAAGATTTGGTTACCAGATAGCCTTGATCTGTATGGACAGATGAGATGATGTTGGCACATAATGGGATCTATTCCACTCCCTCTGCATGGTTTTAATATTTGCATTATAAGCCGGTCAAACTAGTTTTCATGCTTAGTTTCCTCTGGCTTTTTGATTTGATGGATGAATTTGTACTTGATAATTATCATAATTGTTTGATGTTAGTTTTTCTGCCTGGGAGCAATTCCAAAACAGTGCATCCTTGGCTTTTGGTTTAATTTTGTAATTAAATAAAGCTACTCTGACATTGATTTGCTTTGTAAAATAATGTTTTTTTTAAAAAGAGGCTATTGGTCTAGGTTTCAATTTCAAAATAGAGTCAGTTTTTGTAAAACAAATTCTTTATCCTTGTTTTGGGTCCTTCTGACTTGCTGTAACTGACTCCAGAATTTTATATTCCTCCAACTCTGGCTTCTTGTGAATCCCAAATTCCCTTTACCCCACTGTATCTTCAGTAGTCTAGGTCAGCGGTTGATAACCCGTGCCTCTGGAACAGCAGATCTCATTTGTGGTTCCCAACCTTTTAGAGTCAGATGCATTGACATGAAAAAGTCTAAAAAAATATTAACTCAAGAAAGTGAAGAACCAGTTGGCAACACATTTGGTTAATCAAAAATGTAGCTTCTACACTGTCAGACTTCAAAATAGCATTTTAGGGACTATTTCGGAAAAAATGTGGTAATTGTGCTCTTACAAAGGTAAAAGCTCAAACTATACTTAACAGTGTGATCTCCTAGTGTTAACAGTTTATTTATGATTCACTTCATAAATGTTATAGATTTTATCATTTCCAATTATTTAATACTCAAAGTTACTAAATTATGCAAATGATATTAGGAGTAATATCTCTCGGGGTCATTATCTCACTTGCCTAAGATTTGAGAGCCATCTTTTTATTATGAGGATAAATGCTAATCATTATGCTGCACTTTATGGTTTCAAATGATTATTTTTACAAGAAATATCATTGTGTTCCAAGTGAACCAGGTCAAGTAGTATAGCTGCGCTATGGATAACACACAATAGCATGAATATGGATGGATTGGAGATACGAAGATTCCCAGCATGTAAGAGTGGATTTTTACCTCATCTATGTACAAGGTTGAAATTACGTGGTATTCGGCGGTAAATACCATCATGTTTATAAGCATCAGAAGTTAAATCAATTAATTTTTACCGTGCCAAATAAGTGCATAAATGTGCCTTAGATTCTTGATGAATGGTTTTTCATTAAGATATTCTAATGCTTTCACTCTATTCCTTAATCTTTTTGCCTTGTGTGTCCCAACGGTGAAATAGCTCTTCAGGTAAAACAGGCTGCCAACCTTTGGTCTAGGCTCTGGGATTTCTTCCCCACCTCTTATTTTCTTTTAAATTATTCTTAAAACCTTCCATATTAATCAAAATTCTACCCTAATATCTCTTATAAAATCCCTGCAGTGCAGAAGGAGGCCATTCGGTCCATCGAGTCCGCACCGACCACAATCCCATCCAGGTCCTATTCCCGTAACCCCACACATTTACCCCGCTAATCCCCCTGACACTAGGGTCAATTTAGCATGGCCAATCAACCTAACTCGCACATCTTTGGAGTGTAGGAAGAAACCGGAGCACCCGGAGGAAACCCAGACAGACACTGGGAGAATGTGCAAACTCCACACAGACAGTGAACCGAGGCCAGAATTGAACTTGGGTCCCTGGCGCTGTGAAGCAGCAGTGCTAACCACTGTGCCACCATGCCGTCCTCTGGCTCAGTGTCAATTAAAAAGAAGAACACCAGAACTAGGAGTAGGCCACCTTGACCCTGCTCCACTGTTCAATAAGATCATGGTTGATCTTTCTGTGGACTCAGCTCCACTTACCCGCCCGCTCGCCATAATCCTTAATTCCTTTACTGTTCAAAAATGTATCTATCCTTGCCTTAAAAACATTCAATGAGGTAGCCTCAATTGCATCACTGGGCAGGGAATTCCACAGATTCACAACCCTTTGTGTGAAGAAGTTCCTCCTCAACTCAGTCCTAAATCTGCTCCCCCTTATTTTGAGGCCATGCCCCCTAGTTCTAGTTTCACCCGTCAGTGGAAACAACTTCCCTGCTTCTATCTTATCTATCCCCTTCATAATCTTATATGTTTCTATAAGATCTCTCCTCATGCTTCTGAATTCCAATGAATATAGCCGCAGTCTACTCAGTCTGTCCTCATAAGCCAACCCTCTCAACTCCGGAATCAACCTAGTGAATCTCCGTGGCATCCCCTCCAGTGCCAGTATATCCTTTCTCAAGTAAGGAGACCAAAACTGTACACAATACTCCAGGTGTGGCCTCACCAGCACCTTGTACAGCTGCAACATAATCTCGCTGTTTTTAAACTCCATCCCTCTAACAATGAAGGACAAAATTCCATTTGCCTTCTTAATTACCTGCTGCACCTGCAAACCAACTCCTTGTGATTCTTGTACAAGGACACCCAGGTCCCTCTGCACAGCATGCTGCAATTTTTTACCATTTAAATAATAGTCCATTTTGCTGTTATTCCTACCAAAATGATGTGGAGTTGCCGGCATTGCACTGAGGTTAAAGTCCAACAGGTTTATTTGGTAGCATCAGCTTTCGGAGCGTTGCCCCTTCATCAGGCGAGTGAAGAGTTTGGTTCACAAACAGGGCATATATAGATACAAGCTCAATTACAAGATAATGGTTGGAATGCGAGTCTTAACAGGTAATCAAGTCTTTACAGGCGCAGACAATGTGAGCGGAGAGAGGGTTAAGCACAGGTTAAAGAGCTGTGAATTGTCTCCATGTGGAGATGCTGGCGTTGGACTGGGGTAAGCACTGTAAGAAGTCTCACAACACCAGGTTAAAGTCCAACAAGTTTACTTGTTGAACTTGTTGGACTTTAACCTGGTGTTGTGAGACTTCTTACAATTG
Organism: Mustelus asterias; assembly: GCF_964213995.1. Lineage (NCBI taxonomy): Eukaryota > Metazoa > Chordata > Chondrichthyes > Carcharhiniformes > Triakidae > Mustelus > Mustelus asterias. Next base: position 52,447,266 of record NC_135808.1, on the reverse strand, counting down.
TCTCCAGCCAGGACAGTGAGATTTTGCAAGCCTAGGCAAGTCGTGGTGGTTACAGATAGTGTGACATGAACCCATGTCACGCTATCTGTAACCACCACGACTTGCCTGGGCTTGCAAAATCTCACTAACTGTCCTGGCTGGAGACAATTCACAGCTCTTTAACCTGTGCTTAATTCACACCACGACTTGTCCTTCATTGTTAGAGGGATGGAGTTTAAAAACAGCGAGATCCAAACTCTTCACTCACCTGATGAAGGGGCAACACTCCGAAAGCTGATGCTACCAAATAAACCTGTTGGTCTTTAACCTGGTGTTGTGAGACTACTTATTGTGCCTACCCCAGTGCAATGCCGGCAACTCCACATCATTTTGGTAGGAATAACAGCAAAATGGACTATTATTTAAATGGTAAAAAATTGCAGCATGCTGTGCAGAGGGACCTGGGTGTCCTTGTACAAGAATCACAAGGAGTTGGTTTGCAGGTGCAGCAGGTAATTAAGAAGGCAAATGGAATTTTGTCCTTCATTGTTAGAGGGATGGAGTTTAAAAACAGCGAGATTATGTTGCAGCTGTACAATGCTGGGGGAGGGTCTGTACATTTCCCAGTGCCTGGGAAGGGTCTGTACATTTCCCTATGCCTGATGAGGGTCTGTACGTTATTGTTAAATGGGCAGGAAATGTTAAACCAAATGCCATAGAACATTACAGCGCAGTACAGGCCCTTCGGCCCTCGATGTTGCGCCGACCAGTGGAACCAATCTAAAGCCCCTCTAATCTACACTATTCCAATATCATCCATATGTTTATCCAATAGCCATTTGAATGCTCTTAATGTTGACGAGTCCACTACTGCTGCAGGCAGGGCATTCCTTGCTTAAATGCTGAAAGGACTGGCTACTAGGACAAACTGAAAGATCTGTATTTCACAGATGCAATATCCACACGTGATTACAATTCTTCTTTCACAATCTCCAATTGTCCCAAAGCTAATTATGTACTTTAAGTGTAGTCACTGTTCTGTTGAAAGAAGTGTGATCGCCAATTTGTACCAAGTCCCATAACCAACAATGAAATAATCTATTTTAGTGACATTGGTTGAGGGATAAATAAAGGGGAGACCTCCACTGTTATTACAAATTACATTTGTAAACCAGAAAATTGTGATAGTGCTAAGCCATTTTAAAGCAAGTTCTCCAGAATTGAGTTGTTACATTTAGTAATGATCACTGTGAAATTGGAGACTTGCACCAGCTTTCTGTGAATGTGCAGCACAAAGTCTCTGTGTTAGTAATAATCATGGGAAAGTGATGCAAATCAAATTAAAAGTCAAGTAGCAAATCTACAGAGAAGTCCACAACATACATGGCTCTTTTGTGACCTATTTTCTGGCTGTAACACTGCACACAACCTGTGCATTTTTAACATTGTGGTACCTTTGTTAATGGCTGCAGTCAGAGGTGAAATGAAAGCCTCAAGTCCCAAGGGACCATAGGCTGCTCTTCCCCTTTTTGAGAGAGAAAGCTGACTGGTGGTGATTTAGCCTAAAGATTATCGGAGGTTCATGGATAACCTCAATTGGTACGGGAATTTAACCCACATGTTGGTGTCGCTCTGCATCATGAACCAGCCATCCAGCCAACTGAGCTAACCAAGGTACAGAAGCATTGATGATCTGTCCATCCATGTGCTGTATAGGTGATTTGCCATTGACGAGGTAGGAAACTCTTCATTGTTAGAACAACACAGACGCAGTGTCATTTTACACTTCTGCATTAGATTAATATTGTAATTGACAGAGTGTGTTTTTGCCGATGCAGTTTGCTTTCTAACAGTTTGTGTCTTGCATTATGCTATCTCTGAAACAATAGCTTTAAAATGGATACTGAATTGCATCTGCCATATCCTAGTCTATTAATTCCTCCATCTCTACTTCACCTGAAGACTACATTTAGGCTTGTGAGCACAACTGGTGGATCATATTTTTCATATGTTGAATGTTAATTCAAATGTATTATTTTATATGTAATTTTAAAACACCTGAAAATCAATGTCAGTTGTTGAAACATCACCCTAATTCAATTTTTGCTCCAAATCAAACCAGTTGCAAAAGTAGCAATAGGACCTCAGCCTTGTCTGTTGTCTTCATTTAATAACAAGGATAAAGAATGTTGGCAATACAGAGCAAGAAGAGATTTGAAGACCTTGTGCATTCTGAGCTTCGAATACTTTAGATTCCCACCATTCACAGCTTATCCTTTTGTATCTGTCGTTTTTATTTGACAACAATTGCTTATATTATTGAGATGCACATGGCAGATTTGAATTTGCGGATCATGTCTGTTCAGGGGGATTGGCAAACCTGAAACATGGGCAATAGCCAGGGTTTTTGTATATTTTTAAATTAGATTAGAATTTCACTTGCTAAAATAACCAGTCACAAATTTATTTAGATATAGTCTATTTACAAGTGTTACTTCATTTTGTGAAGGGGGTTTTGACATAAAGAAAATATATCTTTACATTGTGAAAATGCCATGGTAAAATTTTGTTTGGTTTGTAAATCTCAAGAAATAATACTAATTCTAATTGCAATGCTGTTAATTGCCTGCTTTGGGGTAGACTGGCAACATCACTTGATGATAATTGAATAGTGCAAGTACCAAGTCTGTAATAAGGGCAGCCCAAACATTACTACCACTGCCTGGTATAGTATTAAGCCTCATAGTCTTGACTGTCCCTGTTTCACAGCCTCTGGTCTGCACTTAGTTGACTGAGTAAGAAGTTTAACAACACCAGGTTAAAGTCCAACAGGTTTATTTGGTAGCAAAAGCCACACAAGCTTTCGGAGCTCTTAGCCCCTTCTTCAGGTGAGTGGGAATTCTGTTCACAAACATCTCACCTGAAGAAGGGACTAAGAGCTCCGAAAGCTTGTGTGGCTTTTGCTACCAAATAAACCTGTTGGACTTTAACCTGGTGTTGTTAAACTTCTTACTGTGTTTACCCCAGTCCAACGCTGGCATCTCCACATCTTAGTTGACTGAGGCAGTAATCAAGATCCCACAATTGGACTCTGTGCCCCAGATGAGGAAAGAAATCCAAGGGTTCCTTCTCATCACTATTATTTTGTGACTTGTATGGTCAGGTGAGCACCTCTTTTTAATTGGTCATGATGTCTTCCTGACAGAGGCAGGATTGGGTTCAGTTGTGAAGGAACCCATGTTGAAAATAGCCTTCTGACTGTCTCTGTCTTCGCTGACATGGAGAGACTACACTGAAATGCACAGTGCCACTTGAGTTATACCCCAGCAAGAGTCAGTCCATGTTAGAATCATGGCTCAGTGGACTTGTCTCCCAATCAGAAAATTGTAATACAAGTTCCACTCTAGCACAAAATCTAGGCTGACAGCGAGGGAGTGCTGTGCCGCACTGTGGGAGAAGCTGGCTTTGGAGTGAGACGTAAAACAGATCCTATTGGGTGCGTGTATACGATCCCATGACATTTTTGCAGAAGAGGGTGGAAATTTTCCCAGGTGTTCTGGCTAATATTTATCCTCAACCAACATCATTGAAACACTATCTCATTATCACATCCCATTTGTGAGATTTTGCTCTGCTCAAATTGCCTGTAAATTGCTCTATAAACACAAGCCTTTCTTCCATTTTGTTCACAAAAGAAAGGGTGAAGTTAATAAAGTAATTGCGAAAAGTAATGTGTTTTCCTCCACGTTTGCCAGCAGGCCTGTATTGTAATTGATTGAGATACAGCATGCTCTGTTTTTTTTTGAAGAAAAACAAAAACCTAGAATGAGTGCAAAGTCATACTGTGGCAGGGCTGAATATATGTACGTTAATACAATGTGCTAATCATTCAGAATTTTTTTGTTATAAAATTTAAATATCCAATAATTTGAATTAAGCAACATAAATATTAAACATCAAAGTTGGCATTCAGTACCGAAAAAATTGAAGTAGAAGGTAAGTTAATAAAGTGTAGTTACCTCCTTACCTCTCTCTCGCTTGAAATGTTTTTTAAAACCTGTCTCTTTGGTTATTTGTCCCAGGACCTCATTGTGATGCTTGGTATCAGAATCTGTTTGATTATGTTCCTGTGAAGCAACATGGGTTTTTACTATGTTTAAAGGTGCTGTTATAAATGCAAGTTGCCTTCTTTTATTTCTCTCCTTACTGTTGCCTAGTTAGTTAATTTGTAGGGCCCTGATGAGCTGCAATATGGCTCCACAGATACTGGGAGCACAACCTTGATATATAGTTATGTCGATCAGGAGCAGTACTGCTGCAATCAAAGTTAGGACTTCATGATCTTTATAGCTCAGTGCCACCTATAAGCTACATTTATATTTTAATTTATGTTCTGGGAATCAGTTCCAGGTTGGTATGCTGTTAAAGCTGTTTCCCTAGACCTAGAAGAGTGTCCGGAATCCAAATTAAAAGAACAGTTGGAAGCAGTTAATGAGGTATATTTAAACCCTGAGTCATGGGAGCGAGGGAGAATTTTTTTGAAAAGTGCTGAATAATTTTGTTGGAAATGTAATTTGAAAGACTGTTGTAATTGAACTTTATTTAATTAAAATCTGAGTAATTTCTGTTTAGGAGGGTGTGGTGGCCAGCTTGTATCTCTACATGATGACTTATCTGCTTGGCCGTGCACATGTTGCAGGCTGGCAGCTGTAAAAATAAATACATCCGATAATAGATTGTTGTTTTTATACTAAAAGAAATTTGAGCTGTTTTCAATCTTCATGTTAGGATTATTATGGAAAGTGTTACTGTAATTAAACAATTTGTAAGAACTTCAACATCTTTCAAGCAATGTGATGAGCTATATTTGCTAGATTTACCTTTCTGAAGGTGGCATGCATAAAACCGATTTAATGGTAATCAACTAACTCTCTTCCCCAACCCCCACTCATTCTCCGACTGAAATCAAACGGCATACTGAAACTGAAAACAGTCTGGTTTAGTCTGAGACACTTTAGTCTAGACGAAACTTTAATCACCCAACTTCATTTTCTGGTATCTGTACTAGCTAGTAGACCCTCGGAGCTGTTACATTCTTTCAAAACCACTGCCACTAACCCCCTCCTCAAAAAATCATCTCTATCGACCCATCTGACGTCATTATCAACCACTCCATCTCCAGCTTCTCTTTCCTCTCCAAGATACTTAAATATGCTGTCACTTTCCAAATTTATGGCCACATTTTGCTGCAATTCCTTAATAAATTCAGTTACATGCTCAATTTCCACAATTTCTCATTTTGCCTCGGTCTGGAGGATTGCCTGGCCTCTAGTGGGCGAGTTGAGAGAAAACCTGTCAGCTTTGTAATCATCAAAGCATCCTCCTTTCCCATTCTTCATGCTGTCCCTTGTAGCATCATCTGCAGACATGGGGCCAACTCTCATTTGCATACCAATTACATCTTTTTCTTTACTTCTGCCACCCCCCTCCCCTCCCCCACTGCCTTCATGTTGTCAGACTGTTTGTCCAATATCTAATCTTGGATGAGCTGTTACTTCCTCCAAGTAAACATCAGAAAACCATAGTCTTTGGCTTTTCCACAATATTCATGCTAACTCTTGTCACCAATTCTGTTCTTCTCCGCCCATGTCTCAGACTAAACCAGACTGTTTTCAGTTTCAGTATGCCGTTTGATTTCAGTCAGACCTTCTAACTCAATGTTCTCTATCATAAAGACTGCCTACTTTCATCTCCGTGACAACACCCGTCCTTACCCATCTGCCTCTGAAGCATTCATTCACATCTTTGTTTCCTGCAGACTAAATTTCTCCAGTAGCCTCCTGGTCTGGGCCTCGGCACCTCCCTCTGCGACTGGATCCTGAACTTCCTAGCTCACAGATCACAATCAATAAGGATAGGCAACAGCACCTCCTCCACAATCATCCTCAACACCAGTGCCCTACAAGGCTTTGTTCTCAGCCCCCTACTATACTCCTTATACACCTATGACCGTGTGGCCAAATTCCCCTCCAATTTGATTTTCAAGTTTGCGGATGACACCGCCGTAGTGGGTCGGATCGCAAACAATGACGAGACAGAGTACAGGAAAGAGATAGAGAATCTGGTGTGGCAACAATAATCTCTCCCTCAATGTCAACAAAACGAAGGAGATTGTCATCGACTTCAGGAAGCGTAAAGGAGAACATGCCCCTGTCTACATCAACGGGTACGAAGTAGAAAGGGTCGAGAACTTCAAGTTTTAAGGTGTCCAGATCACCAACAACTTGTCTTAGTCCCCCCATGCTGACAGTATAGTTAAGAAAACCCACCAACGCCTCTACTTTCTCAGAAGACTAAGGAAATTTGGCATGTCGGCTACGAGACTCACCAACTTTTACAGATGCACCATAGAAAGCATTATTTCTGGTTGTATCACAGCTTGGTATGGCTCCTGCTCTGCCCAAGATGGCAAGAAACTACAAACGGTCGTGAATGTAGCCCAATCCATCACACAAACCAGCCTCCCATCCATTGACTCTGTCTACACTTCCCACTGCCTCGGCAAAGCAGCCAGCATAATTAAGGACCCCACGCACCCCGGACATTCTCTCTTCCACCTTCTTCCTCCGAGAAAAAGATACAAAAGTCTGAGGTCACGTACCAACCGACTTCTTCCCTGCTGCTGTCAGACTTTTGAATGGACTTACCTTGCATTAAGTTGATCTTTCTCTACACCCTAGATATGACTGTAACACTACATTCTGCACTCTCTCGTTTCCTTCTCTATGAACGGTATGTTTTGTCTGTATAGCATGCAAGAAACAATACTTTTCACTCTATATTAATACGTGACAATAAATCAAATCAAATCAGTCTCCCATCCTTTACCCTCCATAAACTTCACCACTTTCAAAACCGCACACGACTGCATGCATACATTGTCTCCTGGCCTCTCTTTTGTTCCCTTACACCTCTTTAAAGCACTGAGGGATGTTTTTCTACATTAAAGGTGTTTAGAATAAATAGAAGCTGTTATTTATTCTATGTCCTTAATACTTGTATTTTCTTGTAAATTTATATTGTTCATTGAAGCAAGTTTGAGAACTTCATTTTTAATTCCTGTTAATGATCCAGCACTGAAACAGAGGCATTTTCCAACCAAATAGTATGAACAAGATTAGCAAGTCTGGCTGATGTTCCTCCTCACCCTCTGCCTCTGTTCTCCTTGAGGCCATGAAGCAATCATAATGTAATGATTGCTGCCCCAGCTGAAATCAACACTGTATATATTGTGGAGTAAACCATCCTGCTGATATTTTGTAAATCTAATCGGGGAAAAATGCATTTGGAATGCTTTTTATGAATTGTTCCACAGTTCTGCTTCATGCAGAATTGTATATTTTAGCCTTATAATTAGTTTGGAATAAAAACAAACTAATTCAATCTTGGAGAATGACAGAAGAGAGAACGGAAAATAATAGCAGCTGTCAGTGGAAAATCCAATTGTTGCATCTGCAAACTTAATTTCATGTGATTTTATATCAGCTGTGTCAGGCTTCAGCCATTACTATTGCATTTAAATTTACAGACACTTGTCTGTGCTGTATCCTGAAGTATTTTATGCAGTTCCTCTGTTGCATCAAGTTTCCCGCTAATCAGAAGAAAATTCATTTGAGCCATAGAATAGTTACAAGACAGGAGGAGGTTACTCAGCCTATAAAATCTCTTCGAAAGCAGCTCAAATGGTCTCATTCGCCTGCCTTTTCTCAGTAGCCGTGATTTTCTTTCTCTTCAGATAATTATCTGAGATCTATAAACTTTTTACTAACCCAGGGCTGGTTCATAGAACAGTATAAAGAAAAATAAATTGATTACATATCGTGACATTTAAGCTTGGTTCTAAATATTCCCTTCATTCCTTTCTTCCACAGTTTTATAATTTACAATTTTTGCCTCCCCTTTCTTCTCCCAGACTCAGCTGATTCCTGGTGCAGTGGCTTGATATTTCATCCAGTTGCGAATGAAAACCCACAGGCTTTTTGGTTTACAGAGACCACCCCTCTCCTCACCCACCAAACACACAGTACACCAAGGCCACTTGATGAGTCCCAAGTGCACAGGACAACAAAAAAATGCAACATCTCTGAGTTTGTGTCTTAGCATCACACCACATTGTGTATATGTCTGTTCTGCCATTTGGATCGGTATGGGAATATTCATAAACTATGACATAACCTTAAGAATTCTGCAGAGTTTGGGGGGAAAATAAGTAATGTTTGCGCACTAAACAATTTGTATCACACTCATTTAACCATAATCTCGCTCTTTTATTTGTAGCCCATGCTTCTTCCCTCTCCCCTTAAAGGAATTGGTGCCTTAAGAGATTTGGTTCCATGAGATGCGGGGTAGTCTCCAGTATCTTTCTCAAATGACCATTATCTGCATGTGATCCTTGACAGTTGGTGGTGATCTAGACTATGTGAGCCCATCAAAGTTGAAACCAATCAGCTGTCATGCAGAATCCACAAACAGCAGATACCCAACAAAGTCATTGTATAGCGAGGAACAAAATCCTTGGGCTTTGCTGTTCTCTCCTCCACACAACCTCCCTCCCGCTCCACTTCAGTAGCTTAAGGGTTCTGAAGCCTCCCCTAGTGAATGCTGTTGAGATTAGCTAATTTCAGATAGGCCAAGGATCAAATATAATACCTTCCTTACTTCTTTGTCTTGGCTCACTAATCCAAGAGGGAATTCTTCTTTTTAGAAAATATCCTTCTGAAGTCATCGCTGCATACATGATGTAGCCTGCAATTGTGACCAAAGATGGAAATACCTCTAGCTGTTAAACAGCTGGTCATTAGACAACAGTCTTTGACATTTGATCAGGACTGGCAAATAATTGATGAGAAGCTTTAATGGACAGAAAAAATTGATTTTGATGAACAGCAAACTAGTGCGAGCCTGGTATTCTTTTTAATGTCCATTGGATACACAGCATGGTTTAAAGCTGCAATGCCTGTTCTGCATTGGTGTAACACCAGTTGGACTAGCAAAATATATTTAATTTTGCATCTGTCAAATATTGTTCTTGATGAAAATTTCCAGTAAATTTCCAGTTGTTGCTGTAAAGCTTTTCACTGTCAGTTGCATTTGGTAGAGAACTTATTTGTATGTGGCTGATTATCTTGTGTGTCAGTAATGTGTATTAAACATGGTTGGTGCTCTAACCCTTTTGCAATATTCACAAATTCTGCACTTATTATTGCCCGTGCCTACAGCACTGACTGAAATCAATAAACTGAATGAAAACAGGCAATTGCCATTCCTGGGGGATTTGGTCTCGTCTCTTCTCACACATTTACCGCATTCTCGGTCCATTTTAGAGAAATGCCACATCGCTTTCAGATAGTGAGTATGAGCTGTGCCTTTATCCACATGCACATTTTCATCCACATTCACATCTGTTTTCTCCTCTCTTTACTTCCCTGCAGTGGGGACTTTCCACCGCAGGCTGTGAGCTGTTGTGTCTGCTTTGTCAGCTTAATCTTAATATTTTCTGAAAAGTGGAATTGCTGTAAAGATATCACAATCCCCAGGCAGTTCTACATTAATGTATAACACACATATTGGCTCTAGTTCACCCTGTCTGCCTTATGATCCCAATTGGTAATAAGTGTCCGACTGACAGAGCTGTTCTAGTGTGGGCAGTAAAGAAACCTCGGAAAAGAAAAGCCCATTTTCAAGACAGTGAGCCAAGTAAATTCCAGTTTTTTCTAATTATTGATTTTTACAGCTTTCTAAATGTAGAGCCTTAAGCTGCAAATGATATTGACTGCCCATCAAGCGGTAAAGGAAGACAGAAAAGTTTCCTGAAGTAATATCAGACTAGCATTGAAACAGAGTGGATATGCAGGGAAATTGGATTGTTTAGAAGTGGCAAGTATCTTGTGAAGATTTTGCATGTAGCATTACTAAGCTGTCCTAATATGGATTATGGTTATACATGGTTCTGCCTTCATTACATAATGCAAAAATGCAAGTCTCTGAGGTTCATTTCTAATTTCCCTCCCCTTTTAGTTTTACTGAGAGTGATGGTTCTCGCTGTGGTTTGAAGGTTCACAGGCATCAACAGCCTTCCAGATGCCACTGCCAAGTAACATTTTTTGTGAGCCCAGTGAGTGCTGGAAGATTGTTTATAGCCAGACTTTGCCTTACCCTCTTTGAACATTTATATACACAAAATGTTTGCCAGCAATCATTGGACAGCAACTAGGAGTAAGCACACTAGCTGTTTTTCTTCCTTTTCCCTTCTCCCAACTCTGCTGCCAGTTCCCTTGACCCAAGACCTTGAGGCCAGTTGTACAATCTTCATTATACCTGTGTCAATTCAAATACCTCATCATAAATGAAGATTTGTACTTGGAACCTTAAATCTATTTGGACTTAGTGCTGGCCCATTAGCTATATATAGCCTGTGATTCAATACCACAATGTATGATACATTTAATCATCCTGCACAAGCTTTATTCATTGACACTGTTGTTATTAGGTTTCTTAAATCCACATGACTGGTAGCTAAACATATGATTCCTAAAGCAATCCAACCAATTGATTTTCAGTGAACATTTTATCGATATTTCTATTGTTTGTTTGTGACTTTAAAGCTCCCTTCCAAAAAAAGGTTTGTTATATTGTATACCTCTACAACTAATCGCCAGATTAATAGGGTAACTTTCAGTGCCACTGTTTGTTTGAAAATATAATGTTGCAACGTTGTACAATGCATCTGAACTTCATTGTGTCTATACAGACTTGCCTGCAAGTTTACACATACAGCTGCAAACATGGGCTGTAATGTTTTGATTTGATTTGATTTATTATTGTCACATGTATTAGTATACAGTGAAAAGTGTTGTTTCTTGCGCACTATACAGACAATGCATACCGAATATAGAGAAGGTAAGGAAAGAGTGGCGAATGTAGTATTACAGTCATACCTAGGGTGTAGATAAATATCAACGTAATACTAGGTAGGTTCATTCAAAAGTCTGATGGCAGCAGGGAAGAAGCTGTTTTTGAGTCAGTTGGTATCTTTTTCCCGACGGAAGAAGGTAGAAGAATGTATGTCTGGGGTGAATGGAGTCCTTGATTATGCTTTTCCGAGGCAGCAGAAAGTTTAGACAGTGTCAGTGGTCGGCAGACTGGTTTGAGTGATGTACTGGGCTTCATTCACGATCCTTTGAGGTTTCTTGGGGTGATGGACAGAGCAGGAGCCTTACCAAGCTGTGGTAAAACCAGAAAGAATCCTTTCTATGGTGCATCTGTAGAAGTTGGTGAGAGTTGTAGCATATATGCCAAATTTCCTTAGCCTCCTGAGAAAGTAGAGGCTTTGGTGGGCTTTCTTAACTACAGTGTCAGAGGGACCAGGACAGGTTGTGGATCTGGACACCTAAAAACTTGAAGCCCTCGACCATTTCTACTTCATCCCCATTGATGTAGACAGGGGCATGCCCTTCACTACGCTTCCTGAAACCGATGACTATCTCCTTTGCTTTGTTGACATTGAGGGAGAGATTATTGTTGTCGCACCAGCTCACCAGATCTTCTACCTCTTTCCAGAACTGTGTCTCACCATTGTTTGAGATCTGACCCACAACGGTGGTGTCATCAACGAACTTGAAAATCGAGTTGGAGGGGAATTTGGCCATATGATCAAAGGTGCATAAGGAGTATAGTAAGGGGCTGAGGACACAGCCTTGTGGAGCACCGGTGTTGAGGATGATCGTGGAAGAGGTGTTGCTGCCTATCCTTATTGACTACGGTCTGTGGGTTAGGAAGTCTAGGATCCATTTGCAGAGGGAGGAGCCAAGTCCCAGGCCACGGAGTTTTGAGATGAGTCTTGTAAGAATAATGGTGTTGAAGGCTGAGCTGTAGCGTATGAATAGGAGTCTGACATGGGTGTCTTTGTTATCTTGGTGTTCCAGGGTTAAGTGTTGGGCCAGGGAGATGGCGTCTGCTGTGGACCTGTTGCGGCGATAGGCAAACTGTAGTGGATCCAGGCAGTCTGGCAGGCAGGAATTGATTTGTGCTGTGACTAACCTTTCGAAGCACTTCATAATGATGTCAGAGCGACCAGACGATAGTCATTAAGGGACGCTGCCTGGCTTTTCTTTGATACCGGGATGATGGTCATCTTCTTGAAGCAGGTAGATGAATATAGATGAGGCACTGCTGCTGGAGGAGTGGAGAATTTCCTCAATGCCTCCTGCCTCCACTCTGACTTTTATTGGCTATGGAACATTTGATCTGCCAATGCAAATCATCATTTGGTTAATCTATCACTCTGCAAAGAAAGTCAGTTACTAGAAGTGAAGATCACAATCTCGTGACTTGTAAGGAACTGTGCATCTTCAAATCTCTGTCAAAGAACAAAGAACAGTACAGCACAGGAAACAGGCCCTTCGGCCCTCCAAGCCTGTGCCGCTCCTTGGTCCAACTAGACCAATCGTTTGTATCCCTCCATTCCCGGGCTGCTCATGTGACTATCCAGGTAAGTCTTAAACGATGTCAGCGTGCCTGCCTCCACCACCCTACTTGGCAGCGCATTCCAGGCCCCCACCACCCTCTGTGTAAAAAACATCCCTCTAATATCTGAGTTATACTTCGCCCCTCTCACCTTGAGCCCGTGACCCCTCGTGAACGTCACTTCTGATCTGGGAAAAAGCTTCCCACTGTTCACCCTATCTATCCCCTTCATAATCTTGTACACCTCTATTAGATCTCCCCTCATTCTCCGTCTTTCCAGGGAGAACAACCCCAGTTTACCCAATCTCTCCTCATAGCTAAGACCCTCCATACCAGGCAACATCCTGGTAAACCTTCTCTGCACTCTCTCTAACGCCTCCACGTCCTTCTGGTAGTGCGGCGACCAGAACTGGACGCAGAACTCCAAATGTGGCCTAACCAGCGTTCTATACAGCTGCATCATCAGACTCCAGCTTTTATACTCTATACCCTGTCCTATAAAGGCAAGCATACCATATGCGTTCTTCACCACCTTCTCCACCTGTGTTGCCACCTTCAAGGATTTGTGGACTTGCACACCTAGGTCCCTCTGTGTTTCTATACTCCTGATGACTCTGCCATTTATTGTATAACTCCTCCCTACATTATTTCTTCCAAAATGCATCACTTCGCATTTATCCGGATTAAACTCCATCTGCCACCTCCCCGCCCAATTTTCCAGCCTATCTATATCCTGCTGTATTGCCCGACAATGCTCTTCGCTATCCGCAAGTCCAGCCATCTTCGTGTCATCCGCAAACTTGCTGATTACACCAGTTACACCTTCTTCCAAATCATTTATATATATCACAAATAGCAGAGGTCCCAGTACAGAGCCCTGCAGAACACCACTGGTCACAGACCTCCAGCCGGAAAAAGACCCTTCGACCACTACCCTCTGTCTCCAATGGCCAAGCCAGTTCTCCACCCATCAAGCCACTTCTCCTTGTATCCCATGAGCCTTAACCTTCTTAACCAACCTGCCATGTGGGACTTTGTCAAATGCCTTACTGAAATATGGTTTACTGTCGATATGGTTTCCCTCATTGCATGTGAAATCCGTCCAGCATTGTAATTTGGGTAGATTCCTCAGCCCTGAAGAACAGTGGTGAAGTTCTGTAAATAAAACAGTCATTGAACAAGAATTTTAATAGTTGGCACCTTAGCACTGTCTCCTTTTAATGAAGCCCCTTAAGTCATCAGATTAAATCTTTGTAATATCATTATATTTTTAGACTTCATTAGTTGAATTTGCCAGCAATTTATTCAAGTCTCTTACCGTAAGCTTTTCATTTAATCTCTTTGCAGCTGTAACTTGCACTAAACTTTGAGTAAGGTTTTTCATGAATCCAGTAAGTCGAGATAATGGAACTATGGAAAATACTTCTTGGTTTTGTTTACTGAAATTAATATGTTATCACTTGTACAGAAGGTTCTTCACTTGAACTTTGTACTTCTGCAAAATGGCTACGTTGCATTTCTGTAGAAAGTTAATTATTTTCCTCAAACTGTGGAAACAAAAACCATTTAATCTTTCTGACATTTCTGCCTGAACATCTTCAGTGCCTGTGCTGTTTGGTCCATTTTCACTGCAGGTGCATTTGGTACCATTTGATATCTTGCTTTTTCCCCAGTGTTAGTAAGGGCCTTGTCATGACCATCAGAATTGAGTGGGATCAAGGAAAATCCACTTGGTTGCCTTAATAATGGTATAATGTAAATTACACACGATTATCCTGATTTAGTGATCTGACGTGCAAAAAGTAGTTGGCAATTATTTTCTAATGTGGATGCTGGAAATCTGAAATAAAAACAGAAGTAGTCAACAGGCCTGACAGTATCTGTGAGGAGAAAAACCGAGTTAATGTTTCAGGCCTGTGACTTTTCATCAGAAAAGCTGCTTGAATATTCCCAGCATTTTCTGACTTTATGGGCAGTAGCTCCTTAAATCATCAGATTAAATCTTTGTAGTATCTTTTGTTTAGCTGATCATGGAACAGTGTCCATATGCCATCTGCTACCTGCAAAATTGAGCTAATTTTCAGTGTTAAACAACTGATGCTCCCCTTCTATATTTTAAACTAAAGAGCTAATCACAGAATTGTCACAGCGCAGGAGGAGGCCATTTGGCCCATCGTGTCTGCACCATCTCTTTGAGCAACTCTCATAATTATATTCTCCGGCCTTCTCCCATAACCCTGCACATTCTTCCTTCACAGATAACAGTCTAATTCTATTTTGATTGCCTCAGTTAAACCTGCCTCCGTCACACTGTCAGGCAGTGCATTCCAGACATTAACCACTCACTGTGTGAGTGTTAAGTTTTCCTCATGTCACTATTGCTTCTTGTGCAAAAGCATGATTCAGTGATGCTGCCCCAACATGTGTAGTATCACGTTGCTGGTTTGCCACTAGTGGCAGCTTTGAGTATAGCAGATCAGCTTAAAAGGCCGAGCTGCTGACAGTACCTGCCTTGGCAGCAAAAAAAACATGGAAGGGCTTGCTAGAGGCTGCCAGATTCTTTGGTCAGTATTAAGCTTGGTGGCCACGCCATTTGTGTATGTTTCTTCCATCTTACTCTTATTGGCCCATACAGACTTTTTCATGACCATTTATCCCATATAAATACTTGCCACTTACAGTTTTAAGTTAAAACATAATTACGTCAATTCTGCAGTAGGTAAGGCAATCATTATTACTGGCATCTTCAGAAAACTGTCCTGAAATATGAAGTGTTTACCAAATACCTTTGCCCTACTATCTTGCATTTCAGATATTAGAAACATATACACAATGACAGGCAGGGGAAACTGTTGGGTCCATCTGGCCTATTTAATACAATTGCATCACAGTGCATGAATTCTGCACCCCGCCTAAAACTAGAAGAGCTCTTGTGCGTGAGCCTTCAATGCTGTCAGCGCAAAATGTTAAAGCAAGAGACATGAGTACACTTGTCACAAGTGGGCAGCACAGTGGCACTGCTGCCTCACAGCGCCAGGAACCTGGGTTCGATTCCGGCTTTGGGTGACTGTCTGTTGAGTTTGCATGTTCTCCCCGTGTCTGCGTGGATTTCCTCTGGGTGCTCCGGTTTCCTCCCACAGTCCAAAGATGTGCAGATTAGGTGGATTGACCATGATAATGCGCGGGGTTACAGGGATACGGTGGGGGGGGGGGGTGCAGGAGGGAACCTGGGTAAGATGCTCTTTTGGAGTGTTGGTGCAGGCTTGATGGGCCGGATGGCCTCTTTCTGCACTGTAAGAATTCTGTGGTTCTACATTTTTAGCATGGGTCACACCCAAGTTAGGTAGAACGTAGGTTGGAATGAAATTGTCGTAAGTTGCTTTAACCAAGACCTCAAAAAAGTAACCTTTAATTAATGTTGCATTCCTATTTCTCACAGGAAGCAATTTTGTGGCTTGTCTGATTGAGAAATTGTTTGTTAATATGACCTGGTTGCCAGTGCACGCGAGGGTGGGATAATTTGGGAGCGGGTGGGAGTGAAATGAGGAAGAGGGTGGGGAGGGTCAGGGGAGATGTCAAATAGTGGGCGGGAGTTGTGGAAAAGCGGGGTGGGAGATGTGGAAGATGGCAGGGGGTGATGCAGGAGAGGGTCTGGGAGCGGGCAGGGGAGGATGTGGGACAGGGGCAGGGGGAGATTTGGGAGAGGAAGCAGGGGTGATGAGGGAGAAGGAGGGAAAGAAGGTGGGGAGGAGAGGAGATCATAGTATCCCTTCAGACCCACACTTTCCCGTCTCTGCCTGCATTCCTGCCCATATGATTTTATGCCTCACTCTCATTCCCTGCAACCTCTGATGACTGCAATGGTTCTGGTATCAGAATGTGACAGCGGCTGGTGCAGAGTTCGCCCTGCAGGGGCCAGGCCAGGGTGCAGACATTATAAAATTGAAATTGGTGGCATAAATTGAAAAAAAAATCCTGATGAGCAAATTATATTACTGTGAGTTAAAGCAGGACGACTTATAGCGAAGACTGTAAGTTGATTCTTCTGCTTAATCCTTTTAACTATCTTGAGTTTGTAATTGTGTCTGGAGCTACTTTTATACTGAATTTAGCTCATGCTTATCTTTATTTCCAAAGTGCCTTCTGGCATAAGCAAAGCCAGGAGTAATATCTTTAAGATTGCTGTCATTGGCACAAGGCCTCAAAGTTAGGAACAAGCACACAGCCTCAGTACACCTGCAGTTTTTAGGTTCACTGGGCAGCGCAGTTGTGACCCTTGGGGCTCTTAGGATGCTGGCATCACAGTTTCCATAGTGTAAACAAAGCAAATGCAGACTAATCAGTTCCATGATTTTGTAGAAACTGGAAGGATTTCTGAAGTGTCCTTGAAACAGAGAAAAGTTGAATTTGATGAAAGAGTCAGTTTGAACACTGCCTGCTTGCATTAGACTTGCTGCCAGCAAATGAAGAGGGCTGTTTCATCCTGTCTGTCTAGGCTGGATTCAAGCTACGTTCTCAGTAGAATTTATAAATATGTTAAAATCTAGGTGATCAAATTTTAGTCATTAAAACTCAATCTAGTTTTTTTGCAGTCAATGAAGGGCAAGGCCAAAAGCTAACCTGAGAGCTCAGTGTGTCATAGATGGAATTGCCTGTACACTGAAGCTGTTAATCATGTTGGATACATGACAACGCAGGAATATGCAGGCTCATCTCCCCTTCCTTCAAAGTTCTGGATAGCTGTGCTGAATGAAAAGGGCTTTTGTTTGTATTTTAGCACAACGTCAATATTTACTTTCCTCAGTATGAGGAGGCAGAGTGAATGATTATGGCATTCTGCGGTGTTAGTTGGTGATTATTATGCAGTTCCCAGGAGACAGTGACTGAACATGCTTCATGTTGCTTTGGGTTTATTGGTGCAAAAATCTTCAGGAATACGTTGTCAACGACAACCGTTACATGTGTTTGTACAGTGCCGTTGATTTAGTACTACATCCTAAAGCAGTTTACAAGTGTCCTAAATCCTAATCCCACGAGCCTGCCATGTTTCCGAATCCTTTTTGTTCCCCTTTTCTTCAACTACTTATCCAATCAGTTATTATCCTATGTTGATAAAACATTTGCTTGAGTCATTAAATCTAGTTATGCCCCCACAATTTAAAAAGAAAACACTTCTGTTCATTCTAAAGCTCTTACATTTACCTTTTATCTATGATCCTTGTTCTGGACACCTCAATTACTAGACATGGTCGGTTTCTGTCTACTTTGTCCCATCCCTTTTAATCTTCTTACAAGAATAGCCCCGATTCGTAAAACTAGAAAGTGTCTGATTTTTAAAATTCATTTTCAGGATGTGGGTATCGCTGACTCGGCCAGCATTAATATCCTATCCCTAGTTGCCCTTGAGAAGGTGGTGGTGAGCTGCCTTCTTGGACTGCTGCAGTCCCTGAAGTGTGGGCACGCTCATGGTGCTGTTAGTGATATATTTCCAAGTCATGATTTGGAGGGGAACCTCCAGATGGTGTTCCCATGTATGTGTTGCCCCTGCCCTTCTAGATGGCAGTGGTTGTGGGTTTAGAAGATGCTGCCGAAGGAACCTTGGTGAGTTCCTGCAGTGCATCTTGTGGATGGTACACATGGCTACCACTGTGCATCAGTGGTGGAGGGATTGAACTTTTGTGGAAGGGGTAGCAATCAAGTGGGCTGCTTTGTCCTGGATGGTGTTAATGTTGTTTGAGCTGCACCCATTAGGCAAGTGCAGAATGTTCCATCACTCTCCTGACATATGCCTTGCAGATGGTGGACAGGCTTTGGGGAGTCAGGAAGTGAGTTACCCGTTAGAGGATTCCTAGCCTTTGACCTGCTCTTGTAGCCACAGTTTTTATATTACAAACTTATTGAATAGACTCATAGAATTTGGCATGGTGGCACAGTGGTTAGCACTGCTGCCTCACAGCGTCAGGGACCCAGGTTCAATTCCGGCCTTGGATGACTGTCTGTGTGGAGTTTGCACATACTCCCTGTGTTTGTGTGGGTTTCCTCCGGGTGCTCTGATTTCCTCCCACATGCCAAAGATGTGCAGGGTAGGTTGATTGGCCATGCTAAATTGACCCTAGTGTCAGGGGGATTAGCAGGGTAAAAATGTGGGGTTACGGGAAAAGGGTTTGGGTGGGATTGTGGTTGGTGCAGACTTGTTAGACCGAATGGCCGCCTCCTGCATTATAGGGATTCTATGGGCGGAATTTTACTAGCGCGTCCGCCTGAGGTTCGTTAGATCCCACCCTAGGCCAATGGAGAATGTCGTTCTCTGAGCCGAGCCTGCCCCCAGAATTGGGGCGGGTGTGCCAGTAAAATTCCAGCCTGTGATTCTCATCCCCGCAGTCCATCGAGCCTGTACTGACCATAATCCCACCCAGGCCCTATCCCTGTAACCCAACGTATTTACACTGCTCGCCCCTCTGACACTACGGGGCAATGTAACATGGACAATCAACCTAATCCACACATCTTTAGCGTGTGGGAGGAAACCAGACCACCCGGAGGAAACCCACGCTGACATAGGAAGAATGTGCAAGCTCCATACAGAGTCACCCAGGCTGGAATTGAATCTGGGTCCCTGGTGCCGTGAGGCAGCAGGGCTAACCACTGTGCCACCTGTGCACAGGACGTAACTGGTCAATTTTCCACATTGCCAGGTAGATGCCAGTGTTGTAGCTGTACTGGAACAGCTTGGCTAGGAGTGCAGCAAGTTCTGGACCACAAGTCTTCAGTGTTATTGCCGGAATTATTCAGGACCCGTAGCCTTGGCGGTATCCAGTGCCTTTAGCAGTTTGCGATATCACGTGGAGTGAAACAAATTAGCTGAAGACTGGCATCTGTGATGTTGGGGGCGTCCGGAGGAGACTGAGATGGATCATCCACTACACACATCTGTCTGAAATTTGTTGCAAATGCTTCAGCCTTATCTTTTGCACTGATGTGCTGGGCTTCTCAATCATTGAGGATGAGCATATTTATGGAGCCTCCTCCTGCAGTGAGTTGTTTAATTGTCTGCTACCATTCACAGCTGGATGTGGCAGGACTGCAGAGCTTAAATCTGATCTGATGGTTGTGGGATCACTTAGCTCTGTCTATTATTTGCTACTCATGATGTTTGGCACACAAATAGTCCTGTGCTGTAGCTTCACCAGGTTGCCATCTTATTTTTAAGTTATGCCTTGCTCTTGGCATGTCCCCTTGCACTCTTTATTGAACCATAGTTGATCCCCTGGCTTGGTGGTAATGGTAGAGTGGGGGATATGCCGGGCCATGAGGTTACAGATTGTGGTTGAGTACAATTCTGCTGCTGCTGATGGCCCACAGTGCCTCATGGATGCCCAGTCTTGAATTGTTAAATGTGTTTGCAGTCTATCCCAGTTATCACCGTGATGGTGCCACACAACATGATGTCGGGTATCCTCAATGTGAAGATGGGATTTTATCTCCACAAGGACTGTGTGGTGATCACTCCTACCAATACTGTCATGGACAGATGCATCTGCTGTAGGCAGATTGGTGAGAATGAAGCCCAGTATGTTTTTCCCTCTTTTTGGTTTCCTCACCACTTGCCACAGACCCAGTCTAGCAGCTATGTCTTTATCAGTAGTGGTGCTACTGAGTCACTCTTGGTGATGGACACTGAGGTCCCCCAACCAGAATACGTTCTGTGCCCTTTCCATCTTCAGTACTTCCTCCAAGTGGCATTCAACATGGAAGAGTACTGAATCACCAACTGAGGGTACACAGTACATGTTTGACCTGGTGCCATGAGACTTCATGGGGTCCAGAGTTGATGTTTAGATCTCCCAGGGCAACTCCTTTCTGACAATATACCACTGTGGCACCACCTCTATTTAAAAAAGTAGTGTTGTGGTTATGTTACTGGACTAATAATCCAGAAGCCTGGGTGAATAATCCGGAGAATGAGAGTTTAAATCCCACCATGGAACTTTGAGAATTTGAATTCTGTTCATAAACTCTGGAAATAGGAAAGTGGTGTCAGTAAAAGTGCCTATGAATCTGTTTGGATTGTTGCGTAAACCCAACTGGTTCACTACTGTCCTTTAGGGAAGGGAGGAAACCTGCTGTCCTTGCCCAGTTTGGCTATATATTACTCCAGTTTCACATCCACAACTGTCTCTGAAGTAGTTCAGCAAACCACTCAGTTGTCAACACAGCTGTGGATGGGCTGCCTTTATTAGTGACATCTTGATCTCCAGAATGAATTTTAAAAATTCTGTCATTGGGGTTCTCACAGTGACCTCAAATCTGGCCTCAGCAATATATGGCAGAAGTATGATATCCAGCAGGAGACCCCAAATAAGTATGAAGAGCAGGAAACCATTCTGATTCTGTCTGCTCTGAGCTGGTTGTAGTGTCCCATCTGTAATCTTAGCCTGATGTTGTAACAGTAAAATCTGAAAACTCTAATTAACAAATGCTGTAAACCTAATTAAAAACTTTGGAAAACAGTATAAATCTAGCCCCCTTTGGTCTTCAGGATACAAAATGATTTATTAATCACTCCTTAATGTTCTGCATTCATTAAGGGAAGAATTTTAACCTATTCCACTCGGTGTGAATTTGCCTCCCACATCTGCTCTTTAGACTCTATTTAGGAAACGCTGATTTCCTTGTTTTACCAGGCTGGCTTTAATGGCCCCGTGTTCAAATAACCTGTTGACATTCACGGTCTTGATTATAAACAATAGGCACTTGCATCATATAACACTAGACAGCCACTCCCAGTTATGGGAATGCCAAAAGCGTTAAAGCATTAAGAACTTAAAAAATTAGAAATAAGCACAGGCGAAGATCATACAGCCCCTTGAACTTACTCCTTCATTCAATATGATCACATCTATCTTTTGTCTCAGCCTCATTTTTCCACCTGCTCCATATATTCCTTTATTGTTTGAGTGACAATAAATCTGTCTATCATACCTTTTTATATATATTCAGTGATGGAGTAAATTTCACAAGCTTTTGAGTGAACAAAATTTTCCTCCTTGCCCTCCTAAATAATTGGTCCCTATCCCTTGGTGTGCCCATGTTCTAGATTCCTCAATCAAGAGGAAACAACTTCTGTGTTTACCCTGTCAAGCCCCTTCAGAATCTTATATCTTTCAACAGAATCACCTCTCATGATCAAACTATAGAAAGTATAGGCTCAATTTCCTCAGCTTCTCATCACTGGATAGCCATAAGATATAGGAGCAGAATTATTCTATTCAGCCCATCGAGTCTGCTCCGCCATTCAAACATGGCTGATAAGTTTCTCAACACCATTCTCACTAGACTGGGACTTTTTTCCCTGGAGCGTAGGAGACTTGGGGGTGATCTTATAGAGATCTATAAAATAATGAGGGGCATAGATCAGCTAGATAGCCAAAGGGGGCGGGGTTGCATTGTTAGTAAGGAATGAAGTTAAAGCGGTCGCAAGAAGCGACATAGTATCAGAAGGCATAGAATCTCTGTGGGTAGAGTTGAGGAATCGCAAAGGTAAAAAGACCCTGATGGGAGTTATGTACAGGCCCCCTAGCAGTCGTCAGGATTTGGGACAGAAAATAAATCGGGAGATAGAAAAGGCATGTAAAAAAGGCAATATTACAATAATCATGGGGGACTTCAATATGCAGGTGGATTGGGAAAATCAGGTAGGTAGTGGATCACAAGGAAAGGAAGTTGTAGAATGTCTGATATGTTTTTTGGAGCAGCTTGTGACAGAGCCTACTAGGGAATAGGCAATTCTGGATTTAGTGATGTGTAATGAGGCAGACTTGATTAGGGAACTTAAGGTGAATGAACCCTTGGGGAGCAGTGACCACAATATGATAGAATTTACCCTGCAGTTTGAGAGGGAGAAGCTGGAGTCAGATGTAACGGTATTAAAATTAAATAAAGATAACTACAAAGACATGAGGGAGGAGCTGGCCAGAGTTGATTGGAAAGGGAGCCTAGCAGGGAAGACAGTGGAATAGCAATGGCAGGAGTTTTTGGGGGGTTTTTGGGAGGCACAACAGAAATTCATCCCAAGGAGGAGGAAACCTGCTAAGGGGAGGACGAGGCAGCCATGGCTGACGAGGGAAGTTGAGCACAGCATAAAAGCAAAAGTAAAGGCATACACACCATCTCAACCCATCGACTAATCTAGTGAACCTTTGCTGTATCGTCTCCTATTTTTCTCCAGATATAGAGGCCAAAGCTACACACAATATATCAGGTGTGGCCACCCAAAACCCTGTTCAATTCTAGCAAGACCTATTTTATCCTTGTACTCCAATCCCCTTGCAATAAAGGTCATATGTCATTTGTCTTCCTAATTGTTTGCTGTACCAATATGCAAAATTTGTGATTCCTTGCATGAATGAGTACATTCAAAGCCCTCTGAACATCAGCGTTTACAAATTTTGTGCCTTTCTGCTTTATACTCTCATCTGCCACCATGTTGCCTATTTCTCCTTGCAGCTTTTTTGGTCTCTCCTCACAACTTCCTTCCCATCTAGCTTTGTATCATCTGCAAGCCTATATGCATTGTTCTTGGTCTACTCATCAAACCATTAATATAGATTGTAAAAAGCTGAGGCCCCAGCACTGATCCTTACAACATTCCACTGTTCGGCCAACTTGAAAATATTCTGTTTATTCATACTTGATTTGATTTGATTTATTATTGTCACATGTATTAGTATACAGTGAAAAGTGTTGTTTCTTGCGCACTATAGAGACAAAGCATACCGCACATAGAGAAGGAAAGGAGAGAGTGCAGAATGTAGTGTTACAGCAATAGCTAGGGTGTAGCAAAAGATCAATTTAATGCGAGGTAAGTCTATTCAAAAGTCTGATGGCAGCAGAAAAGAAGCTGTTTTTGAGTCGGTTGGTACATGATCTCAGACTTTTGTATCTTTTTCCCGATGGAAGAAGGTGGAAGAAAGTATGTCTGGGGTGCGTCGAGTCCTCGATTATGCTGGCTGCTTTTCCGAGACAGCGGGAAGTGTAGACAGTGTCAATGGATGGGAGGTTGGTTTAGAAAGGGACTGAGGACAAAGCCTTGTGGAGCACCGGTGTTGAAGATGATCGTGGAGGAGGTGTCATTGCCTATCCTTACTAACTGTGGCCTGTGGGTTAGGAAGCCTAGGATCCAGTTGCCGAGGGAGGAACTGAGCCCCAGGCCATGGAGTTTGGAGATGAGTCTCATAGGAATAACGCTGTTAAAAGCTGAGCTGTAATGTATGAATAGGAGTCTGACATAGGTGGCTTTGTTATCTAGGTATTCCAGCGTTGAGTGTAGGGCCAAGGAGATGGATCTGTTGCGGCGATAGGTGAACTGTAGAGGATCCAGGCAGGAATTGATTTGTGCCATGACTAACCTTTCGAAGCACTTCATAATGATGGATGTCAGAGCTACCAGACGATAGTCATTAAGGCACGCTGCCTGGCTTTTCTTTGGTACTGGGATGATGGTCATCGTCTTAAAACAGGTAAGACCTCAGTTTAGCGTAAAGAGAGGTTGAAGCTGTCTGCGAATACCCCCGTCAGCTGGTCCGTGCAGGACCTGAGTGATCATCTGGGCACCCCCATCTCGGCCAGTTGCTTTCCGTGGGTTGACTTTTGAGAAGGCTGCTCGGACATTGGCAGTGATGATCATGGATACAGGTTTGTCCAAGGCTTCTGAGATGGAGGGTGTGTTCTCGCTGACTTCTTGATCAAAATGGGCGTAAAATGCATTGAGCTCATTGGGGAGCAGTGCATTGGTGCTGGCGATTTTACCTTCTTCATCTTGTAGCCTGTTAGGTCTTGCCATAGTTGACGGGAGTCTGTGTGGCTAGCCTGGCATTCTAGCTTGATCCGGCATTGTCTTTTGGCATCTTTGATGGATCTCTGTAGATCATATCTGGCTTTCTTGTATAGGTCAGGGTCACCTGACTTGAACGCCTCAGACCTGGTCTTCAGCAGGCAGTGGGTATCCCGGTTCATCCATGGGATGTTCATCATACTATTTGCTTCCTGGCTATTAACCAATGCTCTGTTGTGCTAACATTGTTACCCCCAACTCCATGAGCCTTTTTATCTTGCATATTAACATTTTTTGAGGCACCTTAGCAAATGTCTTTTGGAAATCCAAGTATGCTATATCTACTGACTTCCCTTTATCTACTTGAAAGGTTTTTTGAAGATGTAACCAGTAATAAATTTGTGAAACACAATTTCCCTTTTGTAAAACTATGCTAACTTTGTCTGACCAGACAATTTTCTAACTTGATTGTCAAGACTTCCTTAATGGTAAGTTCAGCATTTTCTTGATGATTGATATCATGCTAACTGGCCTGCAGTTCCATGTTTTGGAACATGTACTGCCATCCTTCCATTGCTGTTGGGTTAAAATCTGGAGATTTTCCACGTAATATTGGAAACATCAGCAGAGGAATTTTAAGCAGGTCACCACCATCTTCTGAGGGCTGTTAGTGATTATTATAGCTGTAACCTTGCAGTGTTACTTGGTTTCCTGAACAAATAAGTGGATACCTACAAAAGATTAAATGTGAAAACTTGATTCCGGTTCAATATTGTAGGTATGGCCAATAATAGAAACATTCATTTATCAAAATACCTTTACTGTTTTCATGTGCTTATCCATAGCTTGCCAGATATAAAAACAATTACAAAAAGATGTATTTCAATATAGTTTTGCTAGCTAACCAGTAATGGCTGGTTGAAGTAGGTTTGCAGTAAACTGAGTAAAACAGTTTACAAATTATTTCTTACAATAGATTTATTACAAGCTTAACCTCAAAGTCTGGAGTTTGAGCATTTTGTTCTAGTTTTTTTTTGGTGATCTTGATCTGTTTATTACTTGCAAATTTTTTATGGCTTTCTAATCTGAAATATTATTGTTTTGACATAACTACGATAATCACTCAATAATGAATTCTGCAGCATTACCCTTTGCATCTGAATGCTCCTGTGATGTAAAAATCCTTATTCTTGATGCTTTCAGTTGGAAGAGTGGAAGGCTGCATTAAATAGACATTCTGTTTTCCTCATTTACTTATTCCTATTATCTGTTCGTTGTGCATTCTCTGATCTTGTAAGCATTTTTGATGTATAATTTAATTGGAACTGAGTTTGTAATCTTTTATGGCAGCATGGTTTGTTCAGTAAGCCGCTTTAAGCCATTTTCTGGATATTTCCTAAGGGAATGAATTAAACCTGACGTTCCCAAGGTATTTACATCTTGTTATATGTGACCTATTTCCGAGTAATTCAGAGAATCTCCTACTTAACTGGACTGTGAGAGTGCCTGCACCATATGGAATTTGACAGCTGAAAACCACTTGCTAGTCTCCTTCCCACACCAAATAATTCCTATTTGTCCCACTGCCTCCTGAAAAGATTAACTGTTGTTAGGTGCACTGTCACAGATGCAGGCCATCCTCCAGTAATTCATTGCAACTCATCATTCATCCTGTGTGGTTTTCTTTGAGGGCATTGCAAGCAGGCCTGATGTAATTCTCACTGGGTTGTCACCCAGGTACTTTCCAGCAGGGTAATGGAGAACTTGAGCTGTCCCTCCACCCCCCCTCCGAATTCCGTACGGTGCAGGAGCGCCTACTGCTCTGTTAAGTGTGGTGTTCCTTGATTTTGACCCATTAAAGACGAAGGAACAAGAATTTGATCATTCAATTCAATGTTCGGAGCCAACACTGTGCCCATTGCATCACCATAATTACAATGTGCTAAACCTATAAAGATGCAGCATGCCATAATTAATAAATATATGCACATATTATCTAATGAGTTGTGGTAGACAACTAATCGCAACATATTCCGATAAGCAATGTGTCATAGCTTCATACATGTTTACAGCACAGAAGGAGGCCATTCGGCCTATCATGTCCAAGCCAGTCAACAAAGATCTGACTACACAAATCCCATTTTCCAGTGCTTGGCCCATAACCATAGGAGGTTACGGAAGAAGAAGTGAATATCTAAATACTTATTAAATGTTATGAGAGCTTCTGACTCAATCACCTTTTCAGGCAGAGAGTTTCAGACTCCCACCACCTCCAAGTGAAAAAGTGTGTTCTCAACTTTCCTCTTAGCCTTCTACCTCTTACCGTAAATCTATTCCCCTTAGTTGTTCACCCCTCTACTACTCAAAAAAGTGGCTTCCTATCCATCCTCTCTGTGCCCCTCATAATTTTATACACCTTTAACAGGTCCCCTCTCAACCTTCGCTGCTCAAAAGAAAATAGCCCCATCCTATCCAATCTTTCTTCATAGCTCGTACCCTCCTGCACCCTGCTAAATCTCCTCTGTACCCTTTCCAATGCAGTCACATCCTCTTTATAATGTAGTGACTAGAACTGCATGCTGTATTCCGGTTGTGTTCTAACCAGCATTTTGTACGATTCCAGCATGACCTCCCTGCTCTTGTGTTCTGTGCCTTGGCTAATAAACGCAAATATCCCATATCCCTTCTTAACCATTTTATCTACCTGCCCTGCCACCTTCAGGGATCTCTGGATGTGCACACCAAGCTCTCTCTGATCTTCAGTGTTTTCCAGGGTCCTACCATTCATAGTGTAATCCTTTGCCTTGTTAGACCCTCCCCAAGTGCATTACCTCACATTTTTCCAGGTTGAATTCCATTTGCCACTGCTCTGCCCACCTGACTAGTCCATTGATATCACCTACAATCTACAGCTGTCCTCACTATTTACCACCTTACCAATTTTTGTGTCATCTGCAAAATTCTTTATCATACCCCCTACAGTTAAGTCCAAATCATTAATGTGCACCACAACGGCAAGGACCCAGCGCTGAGCCCTGCAGAACCCCACTGAAACAGACTTCCAATTACAGAAACATTCCTCTACCTTCTGCTTCCTGCCTCTTGGCCATTTTTAGATCCAATATGTCACTTTGCCTTGGATCCCATAGGCCTTATTTTCTTGACCAGCCTGCCATGAGGGACCTTATCAAAAGTCTTGCTACAGTCCATATAGACCACATCGACACACCTGGTTACCACCTCAAAAAAATTTGGTTAAGTTTGTCGAACATGACCTTCCCTTAAATCCATGCTGACTATTCCTGATTAATCCATGTGTATCCAAGTGCTGATATATTCTGTCCCTCAGAATTCTTTCTAGTAACTTCCCCCACCACTGAGGTTAGACTTTGGAGGAAATAATAACAAATGGGATTACTATCTCAATGGAAACAAATTAAAACATGCTACCGTGCAAAGGGACCTGGGGGTCCTTGTGCATGAGACGCAAAAGCCCAGTCTGCAGGTACAACAGGTGATCAAGAAGGCAAATGGGATGTTGGCCTATATCGCGAGGGGGATAGAATATAAAAGCAGGGATGTCTTGATGCACCTGTACAGGGCATTGGTGAGGCCGCAGCTGGAATACTGTGTGCAGTATTGGTCCCCTTATATGAGGAAGGATATATTGGCATTGGAGGGAGTGCAGAGAAGGTTCACCAGGTTGATACCGGAGATGAGGGGTTTGGATTATGAGGAGAGGCTGAGGAGATTGGGTTTGTACTCGTTGGAGTTTAGAAGGATGAGGGGGGATCTTATGGAGACTTATAAGATAATGCGGGGGCTGGATAGGGTGGAGGCGGAGAGATTCTTTCCACTTAGTAAGGAAGTTAAAACTAGAGGACACAGCCTCAAAATAAAGGGGGGTCGGTTTAAGACAGAGTTGAGGAGGAACTTCTTCTCCCAGAGGGTGGTGAATCTCTGGAATTCTCTGCCCACTGAGGTGGTGGAGGCTACCTCGCTGAATATGTTTAAAGCGCGGATGGATGGATTCCTGATCGGTAAGGGAATTAAGGGTTATGGGGATCAGGCGGGTAAGTGGTACTGATCCACGTCAGATCAGCCATGATCTTATTGAATGGCGGGGCAGGCTCGAGGGGCTAGATGGCCTACTCCTGCTCCTATTTCTTATGTTCTTATGTTCTTAGACTGACTGACTTATAAATTCCCTACCTCCCTTTTTTAAGAATAGGACAATGTTAGCAGTCCTCTGGCACCTCACCTGTGACCGGAAAGGATTTGAAAATTGCTGCCAGTGCCCCTGATATCTCCTCCCTTGCCTTCCTCAACAGCCTGGGATACATCTCATCCAGGCCTGTGGATTTATCCAATTCTAATGCTGCTAAACCTGCTAGTACCTCCTTGTTAATTTCTTCCAATATTTCACAGTCCTCTACTCTGATGTCTATACTTGCATCCTTTTCCATTGAAAAGACTGGCGCAAAGTATTCATTGAGGCCTTCTAGTCCACACATAGATTGTCAAATGGCTCCTAATTGGCCCTACTCTTCCCCTGTTGCGATGGGGAACCATGTCACTCCTAACTGACAGTGATTGACTCAGCAATGATAAAGGAGCAATGATTTATTTTCAAGTCAGGATAGTATGCTACTTGGAGGGGAATTTGCATGTGTTAGTGTTCCCATGTGCCTGCTGCCCTTGTTCTTCTGGGCAGCAGATGTCATGGATTCAGGGTGCTACCACTAAACCAGGACTGATAGCTAAATGAGGATGAAAGACGATTATATCTCATTCCATTAACTGTTTTTCTCCTGCCTTCCCAGTCCAAGAGTAATGTAGCACACCAACTTAACTTTGCTATGTTACTGATCTCACCTCAAACTGGGGATCATACTGAGTTTTCTCTGGTAGACTCAGTGCATTAAATGTTGTGTTCTTTCCTCCACATCTTGTTTTATTTGAATAGAATTATTTGCCAAATCACTTTGTAAATTTTGTTGGATCTCAATTTTTGAAATCTACATTTGGCAAATTTTAAATCTAAATCAGAGCATTTTCTTTTACCTGTCCTGGCCTATTGCATAAAATTGAACACTGGGTTCCATATTCACTCTCTTACTGCAGTGTGAGTTCTGTTTAGATGGATCGGGAAGGCAAATCTCAGTTTGGAGAAATAGCATGCTGTTAAAATGTGCAGTGTCTATGCTGAAGGTATTAGGATGTGAACACACTTACTCATCTGAATAGAATTTTGTTTGTGATTTATATAAATGATCTGGAAGACTGTTGGTGATTTATATAAATGATCTGGAAGAAGGTGTAACTGGGGTGATCAGTAAGTTTGCGGACGACACAAAATTGGCAGGACTTGCAGATAGTGAGGAGCATTGTCAGAAGCTACAGAAGGATATAGATAGGCTGGAAATTTGGGCAAAGAAATGGCAGATGGAGTTCAATCCTGATAAATGCGAAGTGATGCATTTTGGTAGAAATGATGTAGGGAGGAGCTATAAGATAAATGGCAGAACCATAAAGGGTGTAGATACGCAGAGGGACCTGGGTGTGCAAGTCCACAGATCCTTGAAAGTGACGTCACAGGTGGAGAAGGTGGTGAAGAAGGCATATGGCATGCTTGCCTTTATAGGACGGGGCATAGAGTATAAAAGTTGGGGTCTGATGTTGCAGATGTATAGAACGTTGGTTCGGCCGCATCTGGAATACTGCGTCCAGTTCTGGTCGCCACACTACCAGAAGGACGTGGAGGCTTTGGAGAGAGTACAGAGGAGGTTTACCAAGATGTACCTGGTATGGAGGGGCTTAGTTATGAGGAGAGATTGGGTAAACTGGGGTTGTTCTCCCTGGAAAGACGGAGGATGAGGGGAGACTTAATAGAGGTGTATAAAATTATGAAAGGCATAGATAGGGTGAACGGTGGGAAGCTTTTCCCCAGGTCGGTGGTGACGTTCACAAGGGGTCATAGGTTCAAGGTGAAGGGGGGGAGGTTTAACACAGATATCAGACGGACATATTTTACACAGAGGGTGGTGGGGGCCTGGAATGCACTGCCAGGCAAGGTGGTGGAGGCGGACACACTGGGAACGTTTAAGACTTACCTGGACAGCCATATGAACGGAGTGGGAATGGAGGGATACAAAAGAATGGTCTAGTTTGGACCAGGGAGCGGCGCTGGCTTGGAGGGCCGAAGGGCCTGTTCCTGTGCTGTATTGTTCTTTGTTCTAATTCAACATCTTACATTAATTTGAGTGGATGGCAATTTGATTTTCAGTGTTTCTCAATGAAGCTGAACTGTTCTGTAAAATAACTTTGTACAATGATGACAGTAGACTAGTATATCAGACTGGCAACTCTAAATCTTAGCATATATAAACAGAAAATGCTGGAAATACTCAGCTGTTCAGCTGGAGAGAGAACCAGAGTTAATGTTTTAGGTCATGAGCTTTCATCAAAACCGATGCTGCCTGACTTGGCGAGTATTTCCAGCATTTTCTGTTTTTATTTAAGATTGCTTCCTTAGCACATTGGCTGAATGCTATAATGGCTTCTTAAAAGTAAGTACTCAAGGGATAAGCTTCAAAGAGCCAGATGACCTTTTCTTATCCCTTTTGTATTTATCCTCCAGAATAAACTTGGCCGTTATGTTAGGAGTCTGAGTTCCCTGACATATAGTATCAGACAGTATTATTTATTTATTCTTCATATCTCCCTCTCCTCTTCTTTTACAAGCCTCAAGTTAGTACTTGATAAGTGTTGGAAAAGAGATTTTAACATGCAACTGGGTCCCATTTGTCTGCATGCATATGTCTCTCTCTCTCACTCTGTGTTTCACAATATATATAGGAAGCCCTTAATCCTTGTGTTATTTTCAAAATATTACCTGTGATTCAGTGGCAGCTTTGCTTCCACTGAATTACAAGGCCATGGGTTCAAACTCCACTCCAGAGACATGAGTTTGTAATTAAGACTGGCAGTTATTGCAATACTGAGGGAGTGATGCATTGTTGGAGGCGCCATATTTTAACAACTCAGTGACCAACCTGAGCAAGTACGCCACTACAGTAACTGACTTCATTAGCAAGTGTACAGAAGACTCTGTGCTAAAGAAGCAAATCCGTGTGTTTCCCAACCGGAAGCCATGGATAAACAGAGATATCCATTGTTTGCTGAAGTCCAGGTCTGAGGCATTCAAGTCAGGCAACCCTGACCTTTACAAGAAATCCAGATATGATCCATGGAGATCCATCAAAGATCCCAAAAGACATTACCGGACCAAGCTAGAGTCCCAGGCGAGCCAGACAGATTCCCACCGACTTTGGCAAGGCCTGCAAGACATAACAGGCTACAAGATGAAGGCATGTAATATCGCCAGCTCTAATGCACCCCTCCCCAAACAGCTCAGCGCATTCTATGTCCGTTTTGAGCAAGAAGTTAACGGGAGCATGCCCTCCACCCCGGAAGCCTCGAACAAACCTGTATCCGAGGTCACTAGAGGTCATTTGGAGAGGATTCTTAGAGACAGGATGTATGTGCATTTAGAACGGAACAATCTCATTAGTGACAGACAGCATGGTTTTGTAAGAGGGAGGTCGTGCCTTACAAATTTGGTGGAGTTTTTTGAGGAAGTGACAAAAACAGTTGATGAAGGAAGGGCCGTGGATGTCGTCTATATGGATTTCAGTAAGGCATTTGACAAAGTCCCACATGGCAGGTTGGTTAAGAAGGTTAAGGCTCATGGGATACAAGGAGAAGTGGCTAGATGGGTGGAGAACTCCAACCATAGGAGACAGCGGGTAGTGGTCGAAGGGTCTTTTTCCGGCTGGAGGTCTGTGACCAGTGGTGTTCTGCAGGGCTCTGTACTGGGACCTCTGCTATTTGTGATATATATAAATGATTTGGAAGAAGGTGTAACTGGTGTAATCAGCAAGTTTGCGGATGACACGAAGATGGCTGGACTTGCGGATAGCGAAGAGCATTGTCGGGCAATACAGCAGGATATAGATAGGCTGGAAAATTGGGCGGAGAGGTGGCAGATGGAGTTTAATCCGGATAAATGCGAAGTGATGCATTTTGGAAGAAATAATGTAGGGAGGAGTTATACAATAAATGGCAGAGTCATCAGGAGTATAGAAACACAGAGGGACCTAGGTGTGCAAGTCCACAAATCCTTGAAGGTGGCAACACAGGTGGAGAAGGTGGTGAAGAAGGCATATGGTATGCTTGCCTTTATAGGACGGGGTATAGAGTATAAAAGCTGGAGTCTGATGATGCAGCTGTATAGAACGCTGGTTAGGCCACATTTGGAGTTCTGCGTCCAGTTCTGGTCGCCGCACTACCAGAAGGACGTGGAGGCGTTAGAGAGAGTGCAGAGAAGGTTTACCAGGATGTTGCCTGGTATGGAGGGTCTTAGCTATGAGGAGAGATTGGGTAGACTGGGGTTGTTCTCCTTGGAAAGACGGAGAATGAGGGGAGATCTAATAGAGGTGTACAAGATTATGAAGGGTATAGATAGGGTGAACAGTGGGAAGCTTTTTCCCAGGTCGGAGGTGACGATCACGAGGGGTCACGGGCTCAAGGTGAGAGGGGCGAAGTATAACTCAGATATCAGAGGGACGTTTTTTACACAGAGGGTGGTGGGGGCCTGGAATGCGCTGCCAAGTAGGGTGGTGGAGGCAGGCACGCTGACATCGTTTAAGACTTACCTGGATAGTCACATGAGCAGCCTGGGAATGGAGGGATACAAACGAATGGTCTAGTTGGACCAAGGAGCGGCACAGGCTTGGAGGGCCGAAGGGCCTGTTTCCTGTGCTGTACTGTTCTTTGTTCTTTTTGTCACCATCGCAGACATCAGCACAACCTTCTTGAAAGTCAACCCATGGAAAGCGACTGGCCTGGATGGGGTACCCGGACGAGCGCTCAGATCCTGCATGGACCAGCTGGCGGGGTTATTCACAGACATCCTTAACCTCTTTTTGCACCAATCTTAGGTCCCTCTCTGTTTCAAGAAGATGGCCATCATCCCGGTACCAAAGAAAAGCCAGGCAGCATGCCTTAATGACACTTATCCGATGGCTCGTGCATCCATCATTATGAAGTGCTTCGAAAGGATAGTCATGGCACGAATCAATTCCGGCAACAGGTCCATAGCAGACAGCATCTCCTTGGCCCTATATTCAACCCTAGGCAACAAAGGCACCTATGTCAGACTCCTATTTATTGATGACAGCTCAGCCTTCAACACCATTATTCCTACGAAACCCATCTCCAAACTCCGTGGCTCCTTCCTCTGTGACTGGATCCTAGACCTCCTAACCCACAGACCACAATCAGTAAGGATAGGCAACAACATCTCCTCCCCGATCATCCTCAACATCAGTGCCCCACAAGGCTGCGCCCTCAGCCCCTTACTATGCTCCTTATACACCTATGACTGTGTGGCCAAATTCGCCTCCACCTCGATTTTCAAGTTTGCTGGTGACACCACCATAGTGGGTCAGACCTCAAACAATGATGAGATGAAGTACAGGAAAGAGATCGAGAATCTGGTGAACTGGTGCGATGACAATCTCTCCCTCAATGTCAACAAGACGAAGGATATAGTCATGAACTTCAGGAAGTGTAGTGGAGGACATGCCGTTGTCTACATCAATGGGGATGAACTGGAAATGGCCAAGAGCTTCAAGTTCCTAGGTGTCCAGATCATCAGCAACCTGATCTGTTCCCTCCATGCGGATGTGATAGTTAAGAAAGCCTACCAATGCCTCTACTTTCTCAGGAAGCTAAGGAATTTTGGCATGTCCGCTATACTCTCCAACTTTTACGGATGCATCATAGAAAGCATTCTTTCTGGTCGTATCAAAGCTTGGTATGTCTCCTGCTCTGTCCAAGACTGCAAAAAACTAAAAAGGATCCAGAACGAAACCCAGTCCATCACGGAAACCAGCCTCCCATCCATTGACTCTATCTCCACTTCCCGCTGCTTTGGAAAAGCAGCAGCATATAATCAAGGACCCCACACATTTTGGACATCCTCTCTTCCACCTTCTTCCGTCGGGAAAAATATACAGAAGTCTGAGGACATGTACCAACAGCTTCTTCCTTGATGCCACATTTTTGAATGGACCTACCTCGTATTAAATTGATCTTTCTCTACACTCTAGTTATGACTATAGCACTACATTCTGTGCTCTCTCCATTCCTTCTCTATGTACGGTATAGCGCACAAGAAACAATACTTTTCACTGTATACTCATACATGTTGCAATAATAAATCAAATCAAAATCATCTTTCATAGTCTCACAATATTTACTGTTCAACCAACATTAGTGAAACAAATTATCTGTATAATGCACCTGATGTGTTCCTGAACACAGTGTGCTAAATAAAGTAACTTTCTCATGGGAGAGCATTACATTCCTGACCTGTTACATTGGATTATTTTTCTGTATTAGTTTAATATACTATGCAATTTTGTATTAAGAAAAACATGAGAAACACATGCATAAGCAACAAATGACTAATCAAACGTGCACCAAAATGCAGAAACTCGGCTGATTGGTTACAGGGTGCTATGACACATCAAATCGCTTGCCAAACTGATAGGACCAAAATTATTTGACTGTAGGCTCAGGGGTGGAAGTCAAACCCCAAGAGACCAGCAGAGGTAGGATTTCTGACAGGGCCAGGGAATGTGGAATCTTTTCTCAAAATCCTATATACTGCCATTTTACACAGTGACCTGGACAAGTATAAATTTCGTCCACCTCAAAGATGGGCCCTGATGCCAGAAACGGTGGAGTGTCAGAGTTGGTGCCCATCTAAGGTCCAAGTTTGGACCTCTCATCAGAACACCAACATCAAGGGAGCTACTTGAGCAACAAGTCTAAAATTGTAGAGATAGACTAATGAGTCTCTTAACTGTGACATAAAACCCATTTTCTCAAGATCCCATTGAAATAAAGTGACCTAGCTATGGCTCCAGATAGTATAGTGAAGCATGCTCAGTAACAACTGACCAAATTGCTTTTTGATGCATGCTCAGTAACCATGCTGAATGGAAGTAGAGGTTGTGGCTGGTGGCTGTAGTTTTTGGGAAAGCTTTCTTATTGTAAAACTGCTATAAAGTGAATACCTGTTATTGGCATGCACTCTAATAGGGGAATGAATATCCATAAAAGCACGTTGTGACATTCCGATTGCTGTTTAAAATGCAAGTTTGGCTGTCTTTTTCTTTCTTTCTCTCTCCCTCTCTCTCTCTCTATCTCTCCATTTCTCTATAATTCCCCGTAGTATATATGGCATCATAGCAGCATTAATGGATTCTTAGTCACGGCAATCATTACAAGCTGAATATTTGGATTGAGTTTCTGAATTCAGATCATTAATGCAAATTAGAAATAGTGTTGATCGTCTCACTCACTTCTTTCCCAGCTCTCCCACCACCCACCCGCTGTTTGTTAAGATCATGGCGTATCTGATTGTAACCTCAATTCTACTTCCCTGTCTACTCCATATAACTTTTGACACATTTGTCATTTTTGTATTATGCAACTCAACCTTCAAAATATTCAATGACCTTGCTTCCACTCCTATTTGGGGAAGAGAGTTCCACAGAACAAATAATCCTCTAAATCTCCTCATCTCCATCTTTAATGGTAGACCCCTTATTTTTAAACTGCATCCCCTAATTCTAATGAAACATCCTTTCAGCATCTACCCTGTCAAGTCCCCTTTGGAACTTATATTTTGTGATAAGATCTCCTCTTGTTCTACTAAATTCCAATGAATACAAACCCAGCCTGTCCAATCTTTTCCATAAGACAACCGCTTCACCCCAAGAATCAGTTGAGTGACCTTCTCTGAAGTGCTTGTAATAAAATGATATCCTTTCTTGAGTAAGGAGACCAAAATTGTACACTACATTCCAGATGTTATCTTACCAACATGGAATAGAATCCCTACAGTGCAGAAAGAGGCCATCAGACCCATCGAACTGGGTTGACTCTCAGAACAACCCCACCCCAAACACCCCCTATCCTGAAAATCCTGCGCATTTAATAATGGCTAATCCACCTAACCTGCACATCTTTGGACTGTGGGAGGAAACCGGAGCACCCGGAGGAAACCCACACAGACACTGGCAGAACATGCAAACTCCACACAGACAGGCACAAATTAAATCTGGGTCCCGAGCACTGAGGCAGCCATGCTAACCTCTGTGCTACTGTGTAACCCATCCCCTGTAAAACTGGAGCAAATTTTCTCTTCTTTGATATTCCATTCCTCTTGCAATGGATGACAACATTCAATTTGCCATCCTAATCACTTGCTGTACCTGCAACTTTGTGTAATTCAAAACCCTATGTACTGTACTATCAATTTAAATATACTGCTTTTCCACTCGTCCTGCCAAAATCAAGTCCACATTTTCCAACATAATATGCCATTTCCCAAAATGTGCCCAGTAACTGTCATCCTGTCGGCGACCCCCCCCCCCGTCCCGTTGCCCCCCCCCGTCCCGTTGCCCCCCCCGTCCCGTTGCCCCCCCCGTCCCGTTGCCCCCCCCCCGTCCCGTTGCCCCCCCCGTCCCCTTGCCCCCCCCGTCCCCTTGGCTCCCCCCCGTCCCCTTGGCTCCCCCCCGTCCCCTTTGCTCCCCCCGTCCCCTTTGCTCCCCCCGTCCCCTTTGCTCCCCCCGTCCCCTTTGCTCCCCCCGGTCCCCTTTGCTCCCCCCGGTCCCCTTTGCCCCCCCCGGTCCCCTTTGCTCCCCCCGGTCCCCTTTGCTCCCCCCGGTCCCCTTTGCTCCCCCCGGTCCCCTTTGCTCCCCCCGGTCCCCTTTGCTCCCCCCATTCCCGCTGACCCCCCCTCCCCAGTCCCGTTTGCCCCACCCACCAGTCCCGTTTGCCCCACCCCCCAGTCCCGTTTGCCCCACCCCCCAGTCCTGTTGGCCCACCCCCTCCCCTCCCCTGTCATGTCGCGTTGGCCTCCCCCATCCCATTGCCTTCCCGGCCACTCGGCTGGCCGCCCTGCCCCGCCCGGCTGGCCGCCCTGCCCCGCCCGGCTGGCCGCCCTGCCCCGCCCGGCTGGCCGCCCTGCCCCGCCCGGCTGGCCGCCCTGCCCCGCCCGGCTGGCCGCCCTGCCCCGCCCGGCTGGCCGCCCTGCCCCGCCCGGCTGGCCGCCCTGCCTGGCCGGGCTGGCCGCCCGGCCCCGCCCGGCTGGCCGCCTGGCCCCGCCCGGCTGGCCGCCCTGCCCCGCCCGGCTGGCCGCCCTGCCCCGCCCGGCTGGCCGCCCTGCCCCGCCCGGCTGGCCGCCCTGCCCCGCCCGGCTGGCCGCCCTGCCCCGCCCGGCTGGCCGCCCTGCCCCGCCCGGCTGGCCGCCCTGCCCCGCCCGGCTGGCCGCCCTGCCCCGCCCGGCTGACCGCCCTGCCCCGCCCGGCTGACCGCCCTGCCCCGCCCGGCTGGCCGCCCTGCCCCGCCCGGCTGGCCGCCCTGCCCCGCCCGGCTGGCCGCCCTGGCCCGCCCGGCTGGCCGCCCCGCCGGCTGACCCACCGCGCCGGCTGCCTGTTCTCCCTCCTGCCCGTCCCACTGCCTAGCAAAGTAAATTATGTTCTACAGTCTGTGATTCCCCGGATTCGATCCACGGACTTCTCAATCAGTTGAGAGCACCATCTTTGTGATTTGTTTTGCGCGATTAATTTTGTCCTTTATCTCTTTGCTGTTTGTGGAATCTTGCTCTGCTCAAATTGATAAAATATGATAATGGTTTTCATAAGGAATTCAGTATCTGAAAAGTACTTTGGCACATCCTAAGGTCATGAAGGGCACTATATGGAAAAGTCGCATCTGAAAGTTAATTTAAAAAAATAAAAATGTTTTTTCTGCTGGAACTACTGGAGGTATTGTCAAGTTTGCTAAATGTTCAGGGGCTTGTTTGCTGTTTTTTCATCTTTGTGTTTTGTGATTGTTTTCCCACTGTGCACATGTTGGACTGTTCTGTGGGACTAGAATCCATGTCCTTCATTGGGCAAGGGTGCTGCTACTGAATAATGATGGAATTGGTCTTTTTCACCTTGTATTTACCCTTATACTAACTGATACATGGAAGTAGATCTGCTGTTCCCAGTGCGATAAATCCATTTTTAATCTGAAGTGCTGCAAAACAATCATCCTCCCGAATCTGTAAAAACAGTTCTCTTTATTTTGAAAGTGCATGCTTGAAGGGGAAAGCTTTTCAAAGATATGAGGAAAGAGTGGTTCCAATGTTCCTGCCATCTTCTGGCTGCTGGTCACTTGGTTCCATTCTTTTAGTTGAAGAATTACTGGCATTGGCCTCTCCTCCTGCTCCCAACCCATTACCTCTGGTTTCCCCCAAAGATCTAGAACATAGAACATTACAGCGCAGTACAGGCCCTTCGGCCCTCGATGTTGCGCCGACCAATGAAACCAATCTAAAGCCCCTCTAATCTACACTATTCCAATATCATCCATTATCTATCCTTGGCCTCTCTCTTATTTCTCATTGATATGTTGCTCCTTGAAAACACATGGTCAGTTGTCACACGTCCACTGCCGATATCGAGATCTTGACCCTTCCACAGACTCTAAGCTGAGAGTCTGCTTGTCGAACACCTAATGCTGGATGACAGAAATTTCCTCCAGCTAATATTATATAGAACCTGTTGTCTTTGGGCGTTGTTACGAAGTCTGTTCCCTTGCCACTATCTCTCTATCTCTCTCTGTCTCTATCTCTCTCCAATTTCTTTCCATTGCATGGCTGACCAGAAATCTCTCCTGCTCTTATCGCCTTCCATTGGCATGTGTCGGAAGGATTTACAAGTTGATACTCAACTTGTTTGGGCATTTTATGAGTGCACCTTACTTGGCTGATAAGTCCTGGAGTGGGACTTGAACCCAGAGCTTCTGGCTCAATAGTATGGATGCTACCTACTTTGCCTTCCTAGTCAAACCTTGACATTAAATGTTCAAGAGACCATTCTACCACTAAAGCCAACCCAATCACATCCTGATCTAACAACCATGCACGTGCGATTTCTAGTGGTCGTTAGCAGATGGTAAACAGGGATGTTCAGATGATTGTAGAGTCATCTCCCTGAAGGAAAACTACTGTATACCTTGCATTTTTCACCCAACCAAGGCCTGAGACAACCTGAGTACAGTAGCAAATGCCTTGCTCTCTTTCGCAAACTTTAAAATGGCCTTTGTGCCGCGTCCAGAACAGGCGTTCCTGAAACTCCAAAATTGAAATCAGCTTGCAAATTTTTGCTTGGATATTCTTTCTTCCTTCTTTCTGCAGAAACTAACCAAATCAAAGTTTCCTGCAGGCAAATTTGCTTACTTCATTAAATTGCAGATTTGGTCATGGGACCAATACTAAACAAACTGCTGATGCGTAATGTGTCTAACAGCGATGACTATGCAAAAAAGTACATTGCAATATAAATCTGAAAAACAAATCGTAAAGAATAAACTACTTTAACACCAAACAACATTAAGTGGTCAATTTAAAGGGTGATCATTCTGTAATAGGTTTTGGGCAGTTGGAAAGAGGGAGGGGGCAGTGAGAGCAATCTGTGATGGGTTGGAGGACAGGGGAGATTAAATGGAAAAAGGATTTCATGGACAGAAACCAAAGAGGGTGGTAATGGGTATAGTAAAAAAACAAATATATCTAGATTTGGTGCGAATAGCTGCATTGTAGTTGTCCAAATGCAAGATGAAGGAATAAAGGTAGATATGAGACAAAACTAAACCAGCGGGAGGACGAAACAAAACTAAACCAGCAGGAGACAAAAGTTATGATCTAAAGTTGTTGATTCCAGTGTTTCAATATTTATAATATTGTAATATTTTGAAGTGTTTCACTCAATCGCCATTGAGTAGGGCTGTTCCGATCTAGAGCATGCATTCTGTATCACAAATTTTCACAAGCAGCAATCAGAGGAATCTACAGTTAGTATGTGCTTTGCTTGGTAATTTGACCAGAACTCCCCACTCCTCATCGAATGATGCCAAGAGATCTTAAAACATACCTGAATCATTATAACAAGCAGAAAAAAACTTAAGTTTAATATTTCATCCAAAACATTTATTACATTTCAGTCAAATGTTGCAATTGCTGTTTCACAGAATCTTTATAAAGCAGAAGGAGGCCATTTGGCCCATCAAGTCTGCACTGGCTCTCTGAAAGAACACGTTTGCTCACTTACACTATCTGGATCAAGACTAAAGCTTTTGTAGGCAGAAGCTGTACATTTTGCTTGGAAGCCACCTTTCCTTCTTCAACAGACTTCAATTGTGTCCATAAAAAGAAGAAAGACAGATTTACATACACAGCTTCATTTAGGCAAGTGGTAAAATAATTTGCATTGCTCCTTAACTTGAGCTTTGCACATGATGGAAAGGTGCTGAAGATCAGGAAAAGCTGTTCATCACGAGAACCCCATCTCTAGTATATTGTTATAGGCATGTTGTGATATGGTTGATACATTTCAGTTTCTGGTCAGTAATGATCATCAAAATTTTGATGATGGGAGTGGGTGTGTGATAATTGTGGTCTTTTTGAAAAATGTTTAAGCTTTCTGTTATGGGAGATACTCATTACTTGACAATTTTGTGGCACAACTGTTACCTGCCACTGACCAGCTAAGGCTGGTGTTGGCCAGGCTCTGTTTAAGTTGTAAGTTTTGTGTGTTTGTATGTGTGTCAGAGGTTCAGCATTAAATGGCAAAAAAAAAGATGTTTCATTTCCTAGCTACAAGAAAATCAAAGATGAGACAAAGAACAATACAGCACAGGAACAGGCCCTTCGGCCCTCCAAGCCAGTGCTGCTCCCTGGTCCAAACTAGACCATTCTTTTGTATCCCTCCATTCCCACTCCATTCATGTGGCTTTCTAGATAAGTCTTAAATGTTTCCAGTTTGTCCGCCTCCACCGCCTTGCCCGGCAGCGCATTCCAGGCCCCCACCACCCTCTGTGTAAAATGCGTCCTTCTGATATCCGTGTTAAACCACACCCCCCCCCTCACCTTGAACCTATGACCCCTCGTGAACGTCACCACCGACCTGGGAAAAAGCTTCCCACCGTTCACCCTATCTATGCCTTTCATAATTTTATACACCTCTATTAGGTCACCCCTCATCCTCCATCTTTCCAGTGAGAACAACCCCAGTTTACCCAATCTCTCCTCATAACTAAGCCCTTCCATACCAGGCAACATCCTGGTAAACCTCCTCTGCACTCTCTCTAAAGCCTCCACGTCCTTCTGGTAGTGTGGCGACCAGAACTGGGCGCAGTATTCCAAATGCGGCTGAGCCAACGTTCTATACAACTGCAACATCAGACCCCAACTTTTATACTCTATGCCCCGTCCTATAAAGGCAAGCATGCCACATGCCTTATTCACTATCTTCTCCACCTGTGACGTCACCTTCAAGGATCTGTGGACTTGCACACCCAGGTCCCTCTGCGTATCTACACCATTTATGGTTCTGCCATTTATCGTATAGCTTCCCCCTACATTAGTTCTACCAAAATGCATCACTTCGCATTTATCTGGATTGAACCCCATCTGCCATTTCTTTGCCCAAATTTCCAGCCTATCTATATCCTTCTGTAGCCTCTGACAATGTTCCTCACTATCTGCAAGTCCAGCCATTTTCGTGTCGTCCGCAAACTTACTGATCACCCCAGTTACACCTTCTTCCAGATCGTTTATATAAATCACAAACAGCAGAGGTCCCAATACAGAGCCCTGCGGAACACCACTAGTCACAGGCATCCAGCCGGAAAAAGACCCTTCCACTACCACCCTCTGTCTTCTATGACCAAGCCAGTTCTCCACCCATCTAGCCACCTCCCCCTTTATCCCATGAGATCCAGCCTTTTGCACCAACCTACCATGAGGGACTTTGTCAAACAATCATGCAACCCAGCAAAACTACCAGTTGCACTGTTCCACTCTTCCATTATAATCTTTTATGATTTTGTCTATGCCTTATA
Organism: Mustelus asterias; assembly: GCF_964213995.1. Lineage (NCBI taxonomy): Eukaryota > Metazoa > Chordata > Chondrichthyes > Carcharhiniformes > Triakidae > Mustelus > Mustelus asterias. The sequence goes on along the minus strand of NC_135808.1, from coordinate 52,404,899 downwards.
CAACCATATGATCATTGGCCCTTGGTCAAATCTCACAATGAGTAAAAAGGTCTAATGCAGTAAATGTTGTATCATTTGGCACCGTACCATACCGAATGCTCTAATAATGAGAATTTTCCCAATCCCTGATTGGAAATGCAAGAAGCTCCCTGAATTTCTGAAACAGTAGTTACCACTTGGAACACTGCCAGTTTTATTTTTTAAAAGTCTGCTGGCTGGGGCTTGTGAGGGCATCTCCATCTTGAGGTGCTTGAAATAAAACAAAACTCTGGCCTTAACTGTCAGGTCACATCCCTCCACAGAATGGCCAAAGGCTACAGCTGTGGCCCACCTATCAATACTGCTCTGGTTGGTAGGGTAAGAACAGGAGCCCCTCATGCCTCCCTGGCAGTACACCACCTCAAGAAACCTGCTGGGATTGGCACTCAGTGTGTAGTTTTTCTGTCACTAAGAAGGTCTCGACGATGTCCCCAATCAACCTGTGAGGTGGCAAGGTGGCACAGTGGTTAGCACTGCGCCAGGGACCCGGGTTCGATTCCGGGCTTGGTTTCTTGTCTGTGTGGAGTCTGCATATTCTCCCCGTGTCTGCGTGGGTTTCCTCCGGGTGTCCGGGTTTCCTCCCATAGTCCGAAAGACATAATGGTTAGGTGCATTGGCCATGCTAATTTCTCCCTCAGTGCACCCGAACGAGCACCGGAGTGTGGTGACTAAAGGAATTTCACAGTAACTTCATTGCAGTGTTAATGTAAGCCTTCTTGTGACACTAATAAAACTAAAAAAACAAGCTTCCCTCTCTCCATAAATCATAGAATTCAAATTATAACCTGTCCATGTGCCCTGTTGCTATCCAATTGGGAATCAGTGTTTTTTGCTTTTCATTATTCTCTCCAATATTTGAGTTGTTGACAGGATTCGAATCAAACTCTTTCTTTAAATTTACAATAGTAATGCTTCATTAAAGTGTGCATGCATGGCAAGAAAAGGTCCTTTTAGGATTTATACTGCAATTCCTTTGTGTATTGTGATTAAAATTTTCTGACCATAAAGATTGGTCGGAGGGTTGAATTGCCATTCAATTGGGAAAATTGTGAACATGAGTAAATTGGTTGTTTTTAACTGTAGAGGTAATCATCTTTATAATTAAATGGATTGCGGTAGCTCTATTTCAAAGTTTTGAAGAGTTCCAACAATGTGGTACGGTTGGCATATAATAAACAAAACTGAGCATAATGAGGTATGTTGGCAATGGGAATAATGGTGGGGCTATTGTCGCTCATCATTATTAAGGAGTAAATTTGACAGCAACATCTAGCAACCACAGTGAGATGCATAAATCAGGGGTTTGCTGTATGGGTTACCCTGCTGCTCCAGAACTCTAGCTTTAGCAGTATTTCACTGAGGGACTCCACATTGAAATACATGAAAGGATGTTGAATTGCAGTACTTCCCAATGAGCTGCCCATTAAGAACTCCAGAAAAAAATTGGGATTATCTGTTCAAGATGTTAAATGAATTTTTAACAGTATGATAAGTCTTAGTCATTGAAAAACAACCCCTCTGGCACTGAAATTATCTTCTGTAAGTGGGTAGTTCCATTCCATTTTATTTGGTGGCAATGTTAAAACTTTAAAAACTTTTTTTTACTTTTTCCAGTCTCTTTCTTAATCCCTATTTTCCTATCTTTCACTTTTGCTTTCAGTACATAATATGGATTTAGGTATTCTTACTGTCACTTGCTGGTTCAGACAGTGCATGTCTTATGTGTCTCAGTAAGGAGTCTTCACTTTGGTTAAGATTCACACGGGCCAAAAATCCCAAGCTGTTTTTGATTTTGTGTTAGTACATGGCAAATCCCATAGAAAATTTGAGAGTAAGTTCGAGTACTGAGTGGTTATTACTGTTTGTTCACTGCTGGCTGCAAAGTGTTGGCCAATCAATGTAAGCCAAAAGTTTGAAGTTGATGTTTTATGCTCTTTCTTCAGCTTTCACCTTCCAGTACCTTACCCAAATGACCATTCTCCCATCACTCATTGAAGAGTTTTTTTTTACCATGAAGGGCATCACAAGCAAGCTTAGCTCTACCCTCACTAAACACTTGTCACAAGTGCACTTTCCATCTGGGAGCCCTAACTATCACTCAGGAAGCCAAGATGATGTGGCATATCTGGACTTCCAGAAGGCACCTGACAAGGTACCGCATAAAAGGCTGATCCAGAAGGTGAGATCGCAGGGGACTGGGGTAGAGTACTGGATTGGATTGAGGATTGGCTGACTGACAGAAAGCAGAGGGTTGGGATAAATGAGTTCGTCTCTGGCTGGCGGAATGTAACTAGCGGGGTGCTGCAGGAGTCAGTCCTCAGACCTCAACTGTTTACAATCTATATAAATGATCTGCAAGCAGGGACAAAGTGTAACATAGCAAAATTTGCGGATGATACTAAAATAGGTGGGAAAGCATGCAGTGAAGATGATATAAAGATTTTACAGACGATATATATAGGCTCGGAGAATGGGCCAAAATGTGGGAGATGGAGTTTAATGTGGGTAAGTATGAAAGTTATCCATTTTGTCAGAAAAAATAGAAAGGCAAATTATTACCTAAATGGAAAGCAGATTCAAAATGCATCCGGGCAGAGGGATCTGGGTGTCTATGTTCGTGAATCGCAGAAAGTCGGTATGCAGGTGCAGCATGTAATAAAAAGACAAATGAGATGTTGGCATTTATTGCAAAGGGTCTGGAGTATAAAAGTAGAGAGGTGTTGTTGCAATTGTATAGGGTGTTGGTGAGAAATCTGGAGTATTGTGTCCAGATTTGGCCTCCTTATTTGAGAAGGATGTGGTGGCATTGGAGGCAGTTCAGAGGAGGTTCACCAAACTGAGATGAGAAGGAACTACTTCTCGTAGAGAGTGGTGAATTTGTGGAACCCACTGCCCCATAGTGCTTTGGAGTTTGAATCGTTGAATGGTTTCAAGAAGGAGATAGATCCATTTCTAATTTAAAAAAAGGGATAAGGGGTTATGGAGAACAGGTGGGGAGGTTTGAGACCAGGGAGAGATCAGCCATCTAATTGAATAGTGGAGCAGGCACGAAGGGCTGAATTTGCCTACTTCTGCCCCTAATTCCTTTGTTCCTATGATTTTTCTTCAGCCTGGTCTAGGAGCACTGAAGCCAATGTTTTGATCTCAACTGAGATCAGCTTTGGCGTCAAACCCAGGAACTTCTGGTCTGTGTGGTTTAGTGATGCACCTAAAGAATATTTAGTTTTTTCCTAAAAACTAGCACACATCAGAAGTTGAGTGCATCATTAGCTGAGAATGAAGTTATGGTATGACTGATCTGAATATTGCACTTAAGAATATGAAATGGCCAATGAACTAACATATATTTCAGCACAATTACATTATTTAGCCTGGTAAAAGGAACTTTCCACACCATCTAAGCACAAGATGTACAAGTGCTGGTTGAGAAGCAGGAAGCTCCTTAGACAGCACCTTCCAAACCCCTGATCACCACCATCTAGAAGGACAAGGGCAGCAGATCCATGGGAACGCCACCACCTGGAAGTTCCCTCCAAGCCACTCATCATCCTGACTTGGAAATATGTCGCTGTTCCTTCACTGTCACTGGGTCAAAATCCTAGAACTCCCAATTTAGCAGCACTGTGGGTGCACCTATACCACATGGACTGTAGCAGTTCGAAAAGACAGCTCACTGCCACCTTCTCAAGGGTTATTAGGGATGCTAGCCAGCAAAGCTCACATCCCTTGAATGAACAAAATAAATGTTAATCCCAGCCTTAATGTCCTGAATATAGTGCATCAGCTCTTTCACTCAAGTGATAAAATGGCTTGTGTAATATCTGTGATAGGGTAGGTGAATGACAAATGATCATGGAAGGAGTGATATTCACAAAGTTCTCTTTTACTATCTTTCTTAAATTTAGTAGACCTTGACTAAATATCATTATTGCAGACTCCAAACATTTTGAGCTTGGAGTCTTCCCATTGAGGTAGTGTAGCTTCTGATTAGCTTTGGGTGTGAGGTTTCTGATTAACTGAATTTCTTCTACATGTCTTAACAACGATTGCTTCTGTTATGCGTTTTAGATCTTGAATTTTCATTATGAACTTGGCTTAGTTGTACAAAATGTTCAAAAGGTTGCTATACAGAAGTAGTTTTGTTAAGGGCTTACTATTTGGAAGTAAGTTCAGATCTGCTGTTGGGACAATCTCAGTTCAATACGTTAGCCTAATTTTTCTTTTAGATTTCTTCATCAAAATATCTGAAGACGTTTTATGATGACAGTGGTGTGTGGAGGAGAATGGTATGCAAATAGAGACCTGCATCCTGTTTTGCAGTGTGCTGTTAGTTTCTGGAGAGCCAGTACAACGGAGGGTAATGTTTTATGCTGCCCTGATGGCAGCTCCTAGGTCATGCATGACAGTTAATGCTTCGAATGGCATGCATGACCTAGGAGCTGTCCAGCACAACTGTTCTATTGATGTGTGTTATTGGGCGTATGACACACATCTTTTCAAGTTTTCCAGTGTGCAGCTGTTTTAATATTCATTATAAATCAAATACCCAAGTAACTTGAATTGCTCATTTTTTAAGCCAGCACATTGAGATATAAAATACCTCTGTTAAATAATTGTTTTGAATTTAAGAGGAGTCCTTATTGACCTTTTACAATACTATAGTTTTTCAGGGTCAGAGAATGTCACATTTTTCTAAGTGCAAGTAGGGGTGATCTAGATGACCAGCAAGGACAACTGAGACACACCATCATTTGACATGTATGTGACAGGGATGTAGTTTACTTCCTGTGGCATATTGGACTTTCTTCTTTTCTCTGGTGCTTTATCACTGGCATCTGCTGAACCTGTGCTGAACTGAATGTGCCACCTTTGTGGTGTCCTTTCTTTTTCATTTATACAATAATCCGAAAACTACATCTTCTGAGGCATTCAAAAATCATTTGAAATGAGCGTTTATTAACAGGGGGTTTGAGTTTAAGAGCCGTGGGGTTATGCTGCAACTGTACAGGACCTTGGTGAGACCACATTTGGAATATTGTGTGCAGTTCTGGTCACCTCACTATGAGAAGGACGTGGAAGCATTGGAGAGAGTGCAGAGGAGATTTACCAGGATGCTGCCTGGTTTGGAGGGTAGGTCTTATGAGGAAAGGTTGAGGGAGCTAGGGCTTTTCTCTTTAGAGCGAAGGAGGATGAGAGGCGACTTAATAGAGGTTTATAAGCTGATGAGGGGGATAGATAGAGTGGACGTTCAGAGACTATTTCCTCGGGTGGATGTAGCTGTTACTAGGGGGCATAACTATAAGGTTCATGGTGGGAGATATAGGAGGGATGTCCGAGGTAGGTTCTTTACTCAGAGAGTGGTTGGGGTGTGGAATGGACTGCATGCTGTGATAGTGGAGTCGGACACTTTAGGAACTTTCAAGCGGTTATTGGATAGGCACATGGAGCACACCAGAATGATAGGGAGTGGGATAGCTTGATCTTGGTTTCGGACAAAGCTCGGCACAACATCGAGGGCCAAAGGGCTGTATTGTGCTGTACTGTTCTATATTCTATGTTCTATGAAATGACTGTCTGTTGTGAGCCAGTTGACTTCTGTTTAGTTTTCACCATCTCCTAGGACCCATTATAGCTACAACTGTAGATTTGTATCCATACACGAGAAATAATTCTTAGCCGGATCTGTGGAGAGAAACAGAATTAACATTTTGGGTCTATTATCTTTCATCAGAACTAGCGTAAGTAATGGGATGTAATGGTTTTTGACAAGGAGATGATTGGGAGAAGGACAAAAGGAAGGTCTGTAGTAGAGTGAAAGACAGGAGAGATTAAATGATAGAAGAGTTAGTTTTCCAAAGCCAAAGACATGGTGATGGGGCAAGAAAAGAAACAGAAACAACAGATGTGCCTAAAGGAGGTGTGCTGACTGAATCAAAAACAAAACAAACAAAGAAAAGAAAACAAAATGGAACAGAGATTATGGTCTGAGATTGTTGAACTCAGTGTTGAGTCCAGAAGGCTGTGAAATGTCTGGTCGACAGATGAGATGTTGTTCCTGAAGGTTAGGGCGCTTGAGAGTTACATGTTAGCCAGGAAGGACCTAAAGAAAGAGTTAAGAAGAGCCAGGAGGGGACATGGGAAGTCTTTGGCAGGTAGGATCAAGGAAAACCCTAAAGCTTTCTATAGGTATGTCAGGAGTAAAAGAATGACTAGGGTGAGATTAGGGCCAGTCAAGGAAAGTAGTGGGAAGTTGTGCGTGGAGTCTGAAGAGATAGGAGAGGCACTAAATGAATATTTTTCGTCGGTATTCACACTGGAGAGGGGCAGTGTTGTCGAGGGGAGTACTGAGATGCAGGCTGTTGGACTGGATGGGATTGATGTTCATAAGGAGGAGGTGTTAGCAATTCTGGAAAGGGTAAAAATAGGTAAGTCCCCTGGGCCGGATGGGATTTATCCTAGGATTCACTGGGAGGCTAGGGAGGAGATTGCAGAGCCTTTGGCTTTGATCTTTGTGTCGTCATTGTCTACAGGAACAGTGCCAGAAGACTGGAGGATAGCAAATGTTGTCCCCTTGTTCAAGAAGGGGAGTAGGGACAACCCTGGTAATTATAGACTGGTGAGCCTTATTTCTGTTGTGGGCAAAGTATTGGAAAGGATTATAAGAGATAGGATTTATAATCACCTAGAACGGAATAATTTGATTAGGGATAGTCAGTTTAATGCGGAAAAGTGTGAGGTGATTCACTTTGGAAGGAGTAACAGGAATACAGAGTACTGGGCTAATGGTAAGATACTTGGTAGTGTGGATGAACAGAGGGATCTGGGTGTCCATGTGCATAGATCCCTGAAAGTTGGCACCCAGGTTGATAGGGTTGTTAAGAAGGCGTACAGTGTGTTAGCTTTTATTGGTAGAGGGATTGAGTTTCGGAGCCAGGAGGTCATGCTGCAACTGTACAAAACTCGGGTGTGGCTGCATTTGGAGTATTGCGTACAGTTCTGGTCGCCGTATTATAGGAAAGATGTGGAAGTGTTGGAAAGGGTGCAGAGGAGATTTCCCAGGATGTTGCCTGGTATGGTGGGAAAATTGTATGAGGAAAGGCTGAGGGGCTTGAGGTTGTTTTCGTTAGAGAGAAGAAGGTTAAGAGGTGACTTAATAGAGGCATACAAGATGATCAGAGGATTAGATAGGGTGGATAGTGAGAGCCTTTTTCCTCGGATGGTGATGGCTAGCACAAGGGGACATAGCTTTAAATTGAGGGGTGAGAGATATAGGACAGATGTTAGAGGTACGTTCTTTACTCAGAGAGTAGTAAGGGCGTGGAATGCCCTGCCTGCAGCAGTAGTGGACTCGTCAACATTGAGAGCATTCAAATGGTTATTGGATAAACATATGGATGATATTGGAATAGTGTAGATTAGAGGGGCTTTGGATTGGTTCCACTGGTCGGCGCAACATCTGTGTTCTATGTTACGTTGAGCTTCACTGGAACAGTGCATAATGGACAGAATTGTCAGTGTGAGAGCCTGGTGGAGAATTAAAATGATAGTGTACCAGAATCTTAGAGGCATGCTTGTGAACCAAGGTGTTCTGCAAAGAGGCCCTTACTCTGTGTTTGATTTTAGAGGCAAGTACATGGTGAACAGCAAATACAATTGGCTCGTTTGAAAGAAGTGCTCGTAAATCGCATCTTCACCTGGAAGGAGTGTTTGGGAGGATGTAAATGGGCAGGTTTAAAGCTTATTTATTAGTGTCACAATTAGCACTGCAATGAAGTTACTTTGAAAATCTCCCAGTTGCCACACTCCGGCACCAATTCAGATACACTGAGGGAGAATTTAGCATGGCCAATGCACCTAATCAGCACATCTTTTGGACTTGTGGGAGGAAACTGGAGCACTGGGAGGAAACCCACGCAGACACAAGAGAATGTGCAGACTCTGCACAGTGACCCAAGTTGGGGAATCGAACCCGAGTCCCTGACATTATGACACAGCAATTCTAGCCACCGTGCCATCCCAACATCTTGTGCATCTGCATGGAAAGATGATGTGGGAAGAGAACGCTGAGACAATCGCTTCGGAATGTTGAAAGGAAGATATGTTTGATGGTGGAATCACACTGGAGGTATGGGGTGTGAGGATAATGGGAGCCCTATTGTGGTTCTGGCAGTGAGAGGAAGCGGTGAGAGCAGAAGTGCGGGGAATGTGGTGGGCAAGGTTGAGGGCCCTGTCAACCGCAGAGTTGAGGGGGTGGGGTGCGAACCTGTGTTGAGGGAAAAGAAGATGGAAATGCTGTTGTGGAAGGTAGCATCATTAGAACTGATGCGATAGAGATGGAGAAACTGGGAGAATGGAATGGAATCCTTACAAGGAGAAATTGTAGTCAAGGTAGCTGTGCGAGTTGGAGGATTTCTAATGAATATTAGTTGATAACCTGTCACAGAAATAGAGACAGAGAAGTCAAGGATGTGAAAGGAAGAGTTAGAGATGAATCTTGAGAAACTATGAAGGCTGGAATTCGGAAGCATAAGTTTTCCAATTCACGCTGAACACCAAGCAGGACATAGCACTGATACAGTCATCAATCATAGAAATCATAGCAACCCTACAGTGCAGAAGGAGGCCATTCGGCCCATCGAGTCTGCACCGACCACAATCCCACCCAGGCCCTACTCCCATATCCCTACATATTTACCCACTAATCCCTCTAACCTACACATCTCAGGGCACTAAGGGGCAATTTTAGCATGACCAATCAACCTAACCCGCACATCTTTGGACTGTGGGAGGAAACCGGAGCACCCGGAGGAAACGCACGCAGACATGAGGAGAATGTGCAAACTCCACACATCAATGCACTGGAAAAGTTTGAGGGATGAGGCTTGAGTAGGATTAGAACCAGAAATGTGTGGCATATATTACAAAAAGGCAGGCATAGCTAGGACCCTTTGTAACACCTTTAATTTGGAGGAAATTAAGTGAGTTATAGGAGAATTTGTTCAATGAAAGAACAAACTCAGCCAGCTGTGGAGGGAGTGGCAGTGGTGGATGGAAACTGGTTGGGCTTCCACTCAAGGAAGAAGTGGAAAGCCCTTAGACCATCCTGGTGGGTGATGGAGGTGTAAAGAGAATGGATGTCCAAGTTAAAGGAGAGAAGGTTAGGAAAAATGGAAACTTTTAAAGTGACAAAGTGTCAGAAAAGTCGCAAGTAGAGGTAGGGAGAGCCTAGAATAGGGGAGGAAAAAATATAGCTAATGTAGGAAGAAATGATGAAAGGTCATGGACCTGAAAGATGAACCGTGTTTCTCCCACAGATGCTGACATGGTCAGCTGATTATTACCAGCATTTTTATTTTATTTTAGGCAAAACTTTACCTCCTCTTGGGAAATAAGGAAGGGCAGGTGACAGAAGTGTTAGTGAGGGATCACTTTGGGACCAGTGACCACAATTCCATCAGTTTTAAGATAACTATGGAGAATGGTAGGTCTGGCCCAAAAGTTAAAATTCTAAATTGGGGCAAGGCCAATTTTGATGGTATCAGACAAGAACTTTCAAAAGTTAATTGGGGGAGTCTGTTAGCAGTTAGAAACGTCTGGTAAGTGGGAGGCTTTCAAGAATGTGTTAACCAGGGTTCAGGGTAAGCCCATTCCTTTTAGAGTGAAGGGCAAGGTTGGTAGAAGTAGGGAACCCTGGATGACTCAGGATATTGAGACCCTGGTCAAGAAAAAGGAAGAAGCATATGACATGCATAGGCAGCTGGGATCAAGTGGATCCTTTGAAGAGTGTAGAGCGTGCAGGAGTAGAGTTAAGAGAGAAATCAGGAGGGCAAAAAGGGAACACGAGATTGTTTTGGCAAATAAGGTAAAGGAGAATCCAAAGAGCTTCTACAAATATATAAAGGGCAAAAGAGTAACTAAGGAGAAAATAGGGCCTCTTTAGGATCAACAAGGTCATCTATGTGTGGATCCACAAGAGATGGGTGAGATCCTAAATGAATACTTCTCTTAATATTTAATGTTGGGAAAGGCATGGATGTTAGGGAACTTGGGGAAATAAATAGTGATATCTTGAGGAGTATACATATTACAGAGAAGGAGGTGCTGGAAGTCTTAAAGCGCATCAAGGTAGATAAATCCCTGGGACCTGATGAAATGTATCCCAGGATGTTGTGGGAGATTAGGGAGGAAATTGTGGGTCCCCAAGCAGAGATATTTGAATCATTGACAGCAACAGGTGAGGTGCCTGAAGATTGGAGGGTGGCAAATGTTGAAGGGTTGCATGGAAAAGCCTGGGAACTACAGGCCGGAGATGATTTGAGTTATAAGGAGAGGCTGGATAGACTGGGACTTTTTACCCTGGAGCATAGGAGGCTTAGGGGTGATCTTATAGAGATCTATAAAATAATGAGGGCATAGATAAGGTAGATAGTCAACATCTTTTCCCAAGGGTAGGGGAGTCTAAAACTAGAGGGTGTAGGTTTAAGATAAGAGGGGATAGATACAAAAGGGTCCAGAGGTGCAATGCTTTCACACACAGGGTGGTGAGTATCAGAGGTAGTAGTAGAGGTGGGTACAATTTTGTTTTTTAAAAAACATTTAGACAGTTACATGGCTAAGATTGGTATAGAGGGATATGGACCAAACGTGGGCAGTTGGGACTAGCTTAATGATAAAAACTGGGCAGCATGGACAAGTTGGGCCGAAGAACCTGTTTCCATGTTGTAAACGTCTATGATTCTATTTCCAGCATCCAGTGTTCTGCTTTTTGAAATGTTGATCTGTTGAATTCCAAATGTTTCCCATTGTACCATGGAACCTCTCTATAAAATTACTATTCATGACTTTTTTTACCAAATTGAAGGTATTGGAAGAGGATCGTGGCTTGTGCGGGTCTTAATGACTTTAAAGGCATTTATTGAGGGTTATCTATGCTACAGGGTAACTTCCAAAAATATGGCAAGTATAAATATGTTAGATTGAGAATTGTGATCTGATGAAAGTATTTATTTAATCTGAACTGGAGCAATATATAGTAAACGTATTGAGTTTGTTATAAGCAAGCTTTCCAGTTCAAAAGTATTGAATATAATATCTGTGGCTATTAGTTTTGTGATGTTCTTTATTTAATCCCCACTGGACATTCAATCTTGTTATCCTTAATATTAAGCATAGTAATTAGTTCCAGTAAGTGATGAGTAATCCATCGATAATTTTATCTGTGGGCAATATCTGAGGGTTTTATTTTAATATTTTATCTTGATTTTTATTTCTATATTATGAATGAAATAAAATCTCAGACCAAGTAAAAACCATTTATCCCCAAGTTCTCCTGAGCATTTGGCAATTCTCAGCACCATCTCATAGCCTTAGAAATGTTTTACATCCAACAACCACCATCACACATACTGTTTCAGTATAAAGAATCCTCGTCCCAGCCTCATGGCTGTGAATATTTATGCCCTGTTCCTGGGGCTTTAAAGCATACTCAATGATACAGATTTGGCTCTCAGTCTTCTCATCTGCCGAGCCATCTTTCACCATCTCATCAGAAGCAGGAAATTCAATAATTACTTGCCCAAACCATTTAACTTCGAAGATTGCAGTCACATTTCTGCACGAAAGCAGTAAATCTATTTTTAGTGCTATAAATTTGATTTTTTTTTCATCTGTTAACGTTGCACGGTAGTAGATCATTGGGATGACAATATATTGTACAGAACATTTTAACTGTTGCTGCGCCTACCACACAGTCTGTTTTAACCCTTATACGGTAGACAAAGAATTGTGAATAGACTTCTTGTTAGTACAATAATATTTATTTACACACAATTATTAATCACCCACCGAATCAACAATAAGTTATCTTGTAGAATACTAAAGTTCAAGTCCAATACTAGGCCTTGACATAGCTTTTGTGTGACTGGCAAGTACCCAGGCAGATATTGGCCTTTATCCGCGTGTTGGTTTCCGTGGTCCTTTGGTCTGGTCTGACACTCCGGCTCTGGTCTTCCTTCCTCCTTGGGTGTGGTGGTTGTCCTTGGGCTGGTTGTTGTTGGTTATGGTCACCGTTGTTGTTGTTCGTTGGGAGAGAGAGAGAGATATTCTTCTGTTGTGCAGCAGCCTTTATATCGCGTTGGTTTTTGAACCCTTTTTGGCTATTGCCAATCAATAGACCAGGACCTGATCACCCTGATCGATAAGGTCCAATCAGGTGCTGCCACACCCGACCTCTGGGTATGTACCTAACGATACCCAACGGGTATGTATCCATCTGGCTGGAGACAATACACATCTCTTTAACCTGTGCTTAACCCTCTCTCCACTCACAGTGTCTGCACCTTTAAGACTTGATTACCTGTAAAGACTCGCATTCCAACCATTATTTTGTAAATTGAGTTTGTGTCTTTATATGCCCAGTTTGTGAACAGAACTGCCACTTACCTGATGAAGGAGCAGCGCTCCGAAAGCTAGTGGCTTGTGCTACCAAATAAACCTGTTGGACTTTAACCTGGTGTTGTGAGACTTCTTACTGTATGTACCCAACGGCCATGCCTGTAGGTGCTGGAGGCACGTAAGTCACATACCTCCCTCCCAAATAGGGGGCTAAGGCACCCCTATGTCTGGTAAACAACCCAGTTTGACCAGAAGGTATCCTTTGTCCTGGAGATGGCCTACAGCCTGTGTATTCCAGCTCTTGCAGCTGCAGCCTGTTTATCTCTGTCCAATTTCTTTTGAGGCTGCAGCCTGTCTGTTTCAGTGCTTGTCCAATTATCCCAGCTTGCTATTGCAAACCACCATCTTAGGTGGCCCGTTTGGCCACATAACCGACCCTCAGCATAAATATTCAATTTGGTAAAAGAAATAAAATTTAGAAATACATTACAAATAACCCTAAAAGATAAAAGTCCGAGGAGGGCACAGTCACCCTTTGTGATATGCTGCTTCACAGGCAGCCACAATAATCTACTGTAGATGAGCTGATTTAATGCTGCACTGTTTGGAAACTTAAATCATTGAGAGATGACCTCCCCATCTCATTCATGTATCTAACTTAAAAACAGAAAATGCTGGAAAAACTGAGCAGGCTTAGCAGCATCTGGAGAGCGAAAGAGAGTTAACGTTTCAAGTCTATATGACTCCTCTTCCGAGCTTTTATTCAAGCATTTAGTGTACTGGTAATCGTTTTTGAAATGTTGCCACTTGTGTGTGCATCTCACTCAGAATCATGTGCGTTAATAGTGTAAATGAAGCCACAGTGTGTTCTTCTAAAATCTGATTTCAGTTAGGGTCGGAGCAAGGTTGATGCAACTGGTATTAGTGCTCCTGACTTGGGGACTGGTAAACTGACCCTGCTCAGTGCCCCTTATTGAAAAGTACACGTTAGATCTTTGGATATAGGCAGGATTAAACTCAGCTGTGATGTCTCTCAAAGACTGCCAAAGTTTCACTGTCCAGATTAAAGGAAGAATTGGCAGTTGGATAAGGCACTGGAGAGCAGATGATTTCTGTGGGAAGGTACTTTGGAAAGGAAAACATAAAAATGAATCTGGAGAGGCATAATATGAAAAATTCCACCAATCTAGGACAGCACGGTGGCACTGTTGCCCGACAACGCCAGGAACCCAGGTTCAATTCAGATCTCGGGTGACTGTGGAGTTGCATGTGAGGTTACAGGGATAGTGCCTGGGTGGGATTGTTGTTGGTGCAGGCTTGATGGGCCAAAAAGCCACCACATGTACAATAGGAATGCTATGATTCTATGAACTTGTGAATTCAGTTTCTGACTCTGATTTGAATAGCACTGACCTGGTATAGAAACTTTGTGACTATTCGTATTGCTGCAGGAAGTACAAACTATATGAAGTGGAGTCAGGTCAAAACAAATAGGCACAATGCTTTTCAACTCCAGGCAGCAATTTTAAATTAGTTTTACTGCATAATGAATTTTTGATTCTGGCATCAGATAAATGTATGAATACAGTTATAAGTCATTTATAAATGGATTGTGAACCATGAACATAGGTGGCAAACACATGCCAGTGTCCTGTGATACAAGTTCAATAAATGCCAGTGTAGCTTTTGTATACAATGTATTTATATTTTCATTGTGCATTAGTAAATACTCCAACTATAATCACATTTGTTCTGAATTAGTTGCACTGATTCTGAATCAGAGACACCATCAAAATTGAATTATTTGTTTGACTTTGCAAGGATCATTAAGATTGCCCTGTTTATATTCCTTTACTCCAAATTGACGATTGATTCAAGTACTGCTTGAATCAACAATCTTGTAAACCTTTTATACTGTAGAACTGCTTCCAGTATTGAGGTATTGTGACTGATTCTATTTTGATTGTGTTTTGAGGTGGATTCTGCAATAATGGAACTAATTGTGGAGTTGCAACTTTGCTCTTTCACCCAGAGAGTTGTATTGAATTGAATGTGTTTACAATAGAATCAGGAAGCTGGTTTGGACGGGGAAACTGGGAGCTCAGCAGAATAGTGATTTTCTTTCAAATGGAAAGTGAAATTACATGTATTTAAATAATGTTTCAGTCAAGTTTAAATGTGTTCACTCTGTAAAATTACTCTTGGATTAAAACAACAAACCTAATGTTGTTTTCCTTAGAGAAGAGAAGATTGAGAGTAGATTTGATCGAGATTTCAAAATCATGAGGGGCTTAGATAAAGAGAAATAGTTCCCACTGGTAAAGGGTCAAGAATCAGAGAGCGTAGAGTTAAGGTGATTGGCAAATAAGTCAGAGGTGACAAGAAGGAAAACCTTTTTACACAGTGAGTGGTTAAGATCTAGAATACACTGTCTGAGTGTATGGTGGGGGCTTTTCAATAAGGGTGACACCTGAAGAGAAAGAAATTGCAGGGTTACGGGGAAAAGGTGGACAGAGTGAGACTAATTAAATTGCTCTTGAAAAATGGAAAACCTGTAATCTGATACCCTGGCATGTCCTCCTCACTACCATTACACTGGTATAATGAAGAGTGTAGGAGAGCAGTGCCAGGCACACCTAAAAATGAGGTATTAATCTGGTGAGGCTACAACACAGGACTAGTTGCATGTCAAACAGCAGAAGCAGCATGAGAGAAATCTGAGTGATCCTGCCCTGATGAATCTGATCTAAACTCTGCAGTCCTGCCACATCCAGTCGTAAACAATGGTGGAAAATTAAACAACTAACTAACTGGAGGAGGAGTTTTACATATATCTCCATTCTCAATGATGGTGAAGTCGAGCACATAAATGCAAGGCTGAAGCATTTGCATCTATGCAAAAAGCCAGTCTGCAGGTGCAACAGGTGATCAAGAAGGCAAATGGGATGTTGGCCTTTATCGCAAGGGGGATAGAATATAAAAGCAGAGATGTCTTGCTGCATCTGTACAGGGCATTCTTATAGAGACCTATAAGATAATGAAGGGGCTGGATAGGGTAGAGATGGAGAGATTCTTTCCACTTAGAAAGGAAACTAGAACTAGAGGGCACAGCCTCAAAATAAAGGGGGGTCAGTTTAGGACAGAGTTGAGGAGGAACTTCTTCTCTCAGAGAGTGGTGAATCTCTGGAATTCTCTGCCCACTGAAGGCTACCTCGTTGAATGTGTTTAAATCACGGATAGATGGATTCCTGATCGGTAAGGGAATTAGGGGTTATAGGGATCAGGCGGGTAAGTGGAACTGATCCACTTCAGATCAGCCATGATCTTATTGAATGGCAGGGCAGGCTCGAGGGGCTAGATGGCCTGCTCCTATTTCTTATGTTCTTATGCAGCTCTCTTCAGCCAGAAGTGCTGAGTGAATGATCCATTTCGGCCTTCTGAGGTCCGCAGCATCACAGGTGCCAGTGTTCAGCCAATTAATTTTACTCCATGTGATATCAAGAAATGGCTGAAGACACTGAAAGCTGCAAAGGCTATGAGCATTTTGACAATATTCTGATAATAGAAGACTTGTACTCCAGATCTTGCAGTATGCCGAGGTGTTCCATTACAGCTGCAACACTGGCATCTACTCGGTAATGTAGAAAATTGCCCAGGAATGTCCTTTACACAGAGAACAGGACAAATTCAATCTGGCCAATTCCCATCCCTTTAGTCTGTTCTCGATCATGGAAGGTGCTGCTAACAGTGCTATCAAGTAACACTGCTATTTTTCAGAGATGTTTGGAGAAATTAGTCAGAACCAGTTGCATAACCTTTATTACTCTGAAAGATTTTTGAAATATTTTTACCCCCAATTGATTTTTATTGAAGTGAGCTTAATAAGCAGTGTAGTGTGCTAACTTAGCTGTATTTACTTGTGGAACTGTTTTAAACAGATAAAAATGCTTTTAATGCACACTCCTGTCATTTTAAAATGTTTTCTTTCAAGTGCTGCACTGTTCAGATGATAGGATTTCAAAGAACTTTCACGGGGTTGAAACATTATTCGTTGCATATTAACGGCATGTCAGTCATATCTTCGCTGATAATCGTTCATCACAGTGTTTCGTAAAATGAAATTTTACGAAATTTCACAGTGTTTCACTGCTTTCACAGTGTTCGTAAAATGAAATTTGTCAAGGAACTGCCTATTTCCTATTTTTTCAGCTGGTTTATCATCTTTATCATCATTATCAACCAGTTGGTTGAATGCATACATTGTATCTGCCCAGGGAAGAGCAGTAAACTAGTTTAGAAAAGACTTCACTGAAATCACATTACTTGTGAAACAGCAACTCCTAACATGAAGTAACGGGTTAAAGTGGTTTAATCATTTCTGTATTTAACACCTATTTTTAATTCAATACATTTAATTTAAACAATCTCAAGTCTTTATAGTCAGATGTTTTTGATGCTTTAGTTTTGGTTTGTTTTTTCCAGCTGGAGTATACCTCATACGTCACTTAAGAATGCAAGAACATAAAAATAGGAGCAGGAGTAGCCCCTTGAGCCTATTTCACCATTCAATATGCTCAAGGCTAATCTTCTGCCTTAACTCCACTTTCCCATCTGCTCTCCATGTTCCTGAGAGACCAAAAACCTATCTATCCCAGCCGTAAATATGTTCAATGATTAAGCATTCACAACCCTCCAGTAGAGAACTCTAAAGTTTCACACCCCTTGAGTGAAGAAAGATCTCCCCATCTCGGTCCTTATCCTGTACTTCCATGTCCTAGATTACCCAACCAGTGGAAACAATCCTCTTTGTCTACTCTGAAATCCCTTCAGGATCTCAAGATAAAAGCAAATTACTGCGGATGCTGGAATCTGAAACAAAAGCAGAAAATGCTGGAAAATCTCAGCAGGGTTCTGACGGCATCTGTGTAGAGAGGACAGAGCTAACATTTCGGGTCTGGATGATTCAGACTCAGGGCGTTAGCTCTGTCCCCTCTCCACAGATGCTGTCAGATCTGCTGAGATTTTCCAGCATTTTCTGTTTTTGTTCCGTTCAGGATCTCATGTATTTTAATGAAATTATCTTTCATTCTTCTAAACTTCAGAAATTATAACCCAATTTGTTAAGTCCCTCACCATAGAATAACTTCTCATCTCAGGAACCAATCCAATGAACCTTTACCGTATTTCTTCCAATGTAAGTATATCCTTCCTTGGATATGGAGACCAATCGGCACACAGCATTCCAGATGTAGTGTCACTGCAATTGTTGCAATACTTCCTTATTCTTGTGCTCCAATCCCCTTGCATTAAAAGCCAACATACCACTTGCCTTCCTAATTGCTTGATGTGTCTGTATGTTAACTTTGTGTTCCTTGTCCCCAAGTCTCTCTGAACATCAATTTTTAGAAGTTTCACACCTTTTCTGCTTTTTTTGTTCTTACTACCTCACATTTCTCCACATTATACTGTATTTGCCACCCTGTTGCCCACTCACTTAACCTGTCCGTATCTCTTTGCAGCCTTTTGCTTTTTTATGTCCCGCTCACAGCTTACATCCTAAGTTGTCTGAAAACTTGTATTAACAAGTTTTAACGGGTCTCTTTGTCGAAATCAATCATGTAGGTTGTAAATAGCTGAGGTCCTGGCACTGATCTTACAGCACTCCACTAGTTGCAGGCTGCCAATTTGCAATGCCCCATTAGCCTCTACTGTCTGTTTCCTGTGAATCCCCTAAGCATGCTAATATATTATCCCCAACTTCATGAGCCTTACTTTGCCTATTAACCTTTTTGTGTGGCACCTTATCAAATGTTTTTTGGAAGTCAAAATATACCACATCCACTGATTCCCTTTTATCTACCATACTAGTTACATCCTCAAAAAACTTTAATTGATTTGTCAAACATTATTTCCCCTTTGTAAAACCATGTTGATTCTGTCTGATTGTAAAGTGCATTGTTAAGACATCCTTAATAATAAACTCCAATATTTTCTAAACAGTTAATCTCAGGCTAACTGGCATGTAGATTCCTGTTTTCTTTTTTCCTCCTTTTTTGAACAGGGGTGTTGCAGTTGCTTGCATCCAACCCACTGGGAACTTTGGAAAGTCATAACCAGTACATCTATTATCTCTGCAGTTAAGTCTTTCAGAACTCTAAAGTGAAGGCTGTCAGATTCAGGGGATTTGTTGGCAAGTTTCTCCAATACTTTTTCTTTACTAATATTCATGATGTTAAGCTCCTTACCTTTATTAGCTCCTTGCTTACTTGCTATTTCTGGTATGTAATTTGTTATTTCTACTGTGAAGGCGGACACAGTGGGTGGGATTTTTCAGCCTCACTACACTGGTCGAGTAGTGTAGCGGGGTTGGAAATATGAGTGAGAGGCGCAAAATCAGGCACCCGCCTGATTTCTCGCCTCTTCCAATATTGCTGGCCGCTATGCATGTCATTAGAGATCCCGGGACATAATAGTCCAGGCTCACTTACCTTTCCAACCTCGCCAGTGGATGTCCTCACTGGCGAGGTTCACAGATGGTTCCCACCAATGGGGACCAGATGTGATGGCCTCACCAGTGGGACCAGAGGCCATTGAAGTCCGCCCAGTTGCTTGGGGCAGCTTGGCATCCTGGCACTGACCACCGGGCACCGGGTAGTGCCAAGGGGTGGGACCTGAGGGGTGGGCGGGGTCTGGTAGGTCGGAGTCAGATGGGAGAGGCAGTGGGAGGAGGTCGGGGGAGGGTGGAGGTCCATAGGAGGGGAGCAAAGGGGGGTGGTCAATGAGGCAGCAATCAGGGGAGAGCAAAGGGGGGTGGTCAATGGGGCAGCAATCAGGGGATGGGGCCGGTGATCTGGGGGTGAGGGGATGGCAGCAATCAGGAGGCCAACAATCGCAGCGTGGGGTGGTGCATACTGGGAGATTGGGGCGCCATGCCTCGCAGTCTGTAGCTGGCTTCCCAGCATGAATAGGCTCTGTTCCCCTACGGGCAGGAATCACATTAAGGCCTCTATATTGCACAGAGTGCCACAAATTACCACCATTTACCTTGGTGGAAAAACGGGCAAGAAAACCACCCATTTTCTCGCTCGTTCGACACTTAAAATGTTTCTGAGAAAATTCCGCTCAAAATATTAATTGAGTTTCTCTGCCATTTACTCATTCCACATGATTGTCATTGAGGGATAGATGTTTACTTCAGCTATCCTCCTCCTTTACTTGTAAAAGTTCTTACAGTCTCTTGCGCAAATCCCAAAACGTTGTGTGTTACTATACAGCCATATATTGGAATTAATTTAATGCAGTACCTCCAACCATATTTCTAAACTGGGCAGCAGCACAGAGAAGTAAACGGGTAGCAATACTCTGCAAGAAGACTGAGATTCACAAAGTTCATTTTAACACTTGCCTGTGGACAGATCATTGCCCTTATATCATTGCCACGGAGGGTGAAAGCAGTCATGCTATCTACCTACTAGTTTGCTTAATGAATTAGCCTTTCATACAGGTTGATCAAGTGGTTTAGTTCTTGATTGCTGACTTGTTTGAATCCGTTTCACAGATTCTACACCGTTTGACTAGTTGAAAGGTGGGTGAGCTGTTTCTTTTCTACCAAAGGTGTATGCAAAAAACTGATTTGTCTTCATTGAGTAAGTACAACACAAAACAGACCACTACAAGTAGGATTGACTGTTTTGGAACTAAATTGCTAAAAACTGGGCTTTTCTCTGGCTTCTTCTCCTGACACCACCTTGTCACCTTTGGAATCCTCCAAGGATATTTCTTTGTGCAACTTTCCTGACTTATCTACATGTTTCCTTTTGGACAATAATATCCAAAAACATGAGGTCTGATGATACCTGTTCTACTTCTTACTCAACCTTTTTGTGTTAGTGACTATTATGATGTAGGGAGAAACAAGTAGCTGTTTGTGCACAGCAGGTTCCCATAAACAGCAATAAGGTAGAGAGCAGATAATCTGTTTTAATTTTGGTTTAGTGACAAGGATTGGGCGGGGCACTGAGTAGAACTGCCCTGCAATTTGAAATAGTGCTGTGGGGTCTTTTGCGTCCATCTGAGAAGGGAGATGGAGCTTTGGTTTATCGTCTCGTCTCTTAAAGCACCTCTGACAGTATATCACACCCTCAGTACTGCACTGGAGCACCAGCCTAGATTTAGAAAATGTTTCCTATCCTGCAACAATTCGTGCTTGGGCATCATTTCCTGTGTTTGCTGACCTTCATTGCTTTCTAGCCCACCACAACCTGAACATTTTCGGTCCTTTGATTAACTGAGAAGGCTGCCTCCCTCCAATTCTGACATCCTGTGCACCACCCATCGTCTTCACCCCACCATTGGTGCCCGTGCCTTCAGCTGCCTAGACCATAAGCTCTGAAATTTCCTCCCTTGATATACGTTTGCCAGCTTCTCCTCCAATTAAGTCCCTCCTTAAACATGCATCGTAAACTGTTTTTAGTAACCCCTTCCCTAACATTTCCTCCTTTGGTCCAGAAGTTTTGATTTTTTTATCTCTTTGCACATCTATAAATCACCTTGGAATATTTTTAACCTTTTTAAAAGCACCATATTAGACGAGTTGTTTTTCTGTCCAGTTTTGTAAGATCAAAAATACTGCCAGCCACCTTCAAAATCAGACTGTCCATCGCAAAACCAGGTTGATTGTCACTACTTAGCCTGGAACTGGGGGAGGTTTATGGTTGGAAATAAAAGGGGGAATCTATCATTTTTGCTCTGGAAGCTGCTCTGCAATATAAATAGAGAGGTTTCTGTTTCACAAGGATCTTGAGACTCTTTCACATGACTGTCTCAAGGAACATGTTAACATTTAAATTTCCAATTTCCATTGCCCACCTACTGCAGAAGCCTGTTGAGTAATGTAAACCTGACTTTAAAAGGTAATTTTTACATTAGGTATGACCTTTACAAAGGTTATGAAAGGAGTTCTGATTGTCACTGAGATCTGTTTTTCCACCGACTTGATTATAGTGGCATCACTGGGCACAGGCTGGAGAGTGATACTTGGAGGCCAAGGATTTCTTGATTTCCCGCCAAGCTTCCAGGCTCCCTCAGATTTAAATAACAACTTCATGCTGTACAACTATTGTTTACTGAAGTGTAGTCACTTTTCTCAGGGAATGAAAAGGTTGCTAACCATCATGGGAAAACACAGCAAATAGAGTTAATAATCATTTATTTGATTTGGTGCCAGCCTGAGGATATATTTTCCAAATGGAGTCTCTCAGTGCTGCACTCATTCAGTAGTGCTCTGGTTTGATAGCCTGGATTGCTTGCTCAAGGTTCTGGAGGGTAGTACGAAACAGGCCTGATTTTTCCACATTTTAGCTCTCGGACCTTGCAGTCCAGGGTGCAGCACTAACTGACCAGCCCAGACTGGAAATTAAACCAGACATTTTATGATCTGCATGATTTAGTGCTATGCCAAACAGTATCTTTACCCACAAGGCCATTAGGGTTTTTTTCTAATCAGTTTTAAATTTATTAGTCGTAATTACATCACTCACATTTTGAATCCTTCTTGCACTAAAACTCTCGCCAGTTTCTCTCGTACTTTACAGGGGCTAAGCAGCTGCTGAAGGGTTGAAGTGAATTGAGATGAGAACACACATCCCCAGGGAAGAATCCTAGCAAACAATCTAATTAAATTCTACCCCCTTCCCAATCCCAGATGGAAAGAAAGACATTTCACAGCAGGTCAAATAAAGCATTATCTTCAATCTTAGTAACAATGTACTGATCATTGTAATGTATTGCTGACCTGTTTGAACGGATAACCACAAATTTGTATGAGATTAAGATTTTTCTATTTATTTGTACCTCATTAAAATATGGATTTAGCTAGTGTTGGTAGGTTTTCAGATTTTGATAGGAGTCTGAACCTCAGACTCTGTCTCAAGCAGCCGCCCCCGTGCATACACACTTTCCAGCATGGCCCATGGGAAACAGTCGCAAGTGGGAGCCATGACAGGATTTAGGATATTAAGTCCAGCTGCAGTTTGTCATCCCACTGCTTTCCCACTGAGATCCACTAACTCAGCACAGACTGGAAAATGGACAACTTTGTTAAAACCATAATTTAACGGATGCCCTTTTCAATAACTGTTTGGGATAGCTTAAGAATTGTCAGTTTTGTTGAGTCAGTAACACAGGCGCTTGGACAGTTCCGATTTATTGTACCATATTATCTAGATTTGGTTGGAGTTGTGGCATCTTGACAGCGTGTTCTGTGAGCTGAATTTCTTCATTCACCCCCTCCGCTTGAAAAGTTTTACTCTGCGAGTTGCTAGAAGTGCAAGCTGATAATGGTGCAATGAGATAATGGGGCAACTGAAACCCTGATGAACTAAGGGACCAAAGAAATTTAAAAATATATATATATTCGATCATGGGATGTGGGGGTCGCTGGCTGGGCCAGCATTTATTGCTCATTCCTGAGGGCATTTAAAAGACGACCACATTGCTGTGGATCTGGAGTCACAGGTAGGCCAGATCAGGTAAGGACGACAGATTTCCATCCCTAACGGAACCAGATGGGTTTTTAACGACAATCAACAATGGTTTTATGGTGATCATTAGAATTTTAATTCCAGATTTTTATTGAATTCAAATTTCATCATCTGCTGTGGTGGAATTCGAACTGAGGTCCCCAAAGCATTACCCTGGGTTTCTGGGTTGCTAGACTGGTGGCAATGCCACTTCGCCACTGCCTCCCCATAAATTTGTATTTGTATGTTGGGAAGAAATGGGAATGACAAGAGAAAGAAATAAATGAATCAGCCTCACATGAGGTACAGAAAGAGAAAGATGAGAATGAGAGAAAGAAGGAGCAAGTTGTTTTAAAAAAAGAAAAACGTTCACATTTCAAAATTCTCTAATCATTGGCTACCTGTGGGAGTGAGACTGCAGAGTTGCAGTTGTTCCCTTTCTAGGCTGAAAGAGTTGAGTGTGACTGTAGGATCATAAACTTTATTTGAAAGGCTTGCATTTTTATAGCACTTTATACAACCACTAATATCTCAAACGCTTTACAGCCAATGAAGTACTTTTTGAAGTGCAATCACTGTTGTATTGTAGGAAACAATACGCGCTGAGGAAACTCCCATGATCAGCAATGTGATAATGACCAGATAATCTGTTTTTGTGCTGTTGATTTGAGGGATTAATATTACATTGGAGTAAATAATAGTGAAAGCCTTAACTTTCTGCAGTGATTTGCAATTCATGGGATATATCTCTTCCTCACCATAAGTTGCTGATGGATTTGCATGATTACTTTTCTTTGATGAACACAGTGACCCAGATTTTGTTTAATAATGATGGCTGGGATTCTCCGATCTCATTCGCCCCACCACCACTGCCAGCAAGAACAGAGAATTTGACGTTCAGCCAAAACTCCAGTCACTGCAGTGGGACCGGAGAATCCCAGCCACGGGGGAGGTTGGAGAATTCTGGCCGTTGTATTCCTGTGGCTTGTAAATCTAGTTAGGAAATCAACATTCTGTTCAAATAACCATAAGATAATACAAGCGTGTGCTAGGATTGTAATTGACTTTTAAGCATGTGTGTATATTGCAATCTCTTAATATTGTGTGTTAATAAATCTCTTCCAGAAGAGTGTAAATGATTGTGCATTCAGTTCGGTTCATTGTGTTCCTGTAGCTTGACAGATTTGTTGAAGTAAATGTGATTCCTCTTCAGTCTCTAGCTGAAAAGTTGGCCTTGTGCAGTAATGCTTTTGTATATTTTGAATTTCCTGTGCATGGTGCTTTTTTTAAGAACAAAGTCTAGCTTTGGAGATTAGAAGAATAAGAGACTGTGTTTCATTTACTTGAATTTGAGAGAATGTGAATGCAGGATTTAAAAAAATGACAGTTTGGCTAGGCAGATTCCTGTAAATTAAAATTTTAAGGAAAATATTTTTCAGTTAGCATGCAGTTTATTTTTCAATTCACCACTTGGCAAAAAGCCTAATTGCCTAAATAGCCAGTCCAGAGTTCTCCTTCATACAGTTGACAAGTTTGTTAAAGGAAGTTCTTTGCTGTACCACTGACAGTGCTAAATTAGTGATCGCGTGTAGTGCTGGATTTTGTTTAAATTAGATTACTGATTTGGGTATCTTGTAAAGGTGCTTTGGAGTTTCTGATCCACAGAGATTATAACAGTGGTGGGCCCATCGGGGTTCTGAATGCGGCCCACGAGACATTTTGCTGATTGCAGCCCATGCACAGAGATGCCAGATTCCACTGGTTTCCATCAACATAGCTTTATTCCTACTGGTATGACTGAAGTGATATACGCATAGAGCAAGGTCAAGTGAAGAGAAGTGCATGCTGATTGCACGCAACATTGACTGAGAACTGTGTACCTCCCTCTGCCTTCAATCAAGTATAAATATTAATTTTGTTTTTACCACTTGAAGTTGATGACAGTTCAAAGAATCACACAGTGCAGAAGAGGCCCTTTAGACCATTGCGTCTGCACCGACACATGAGAAACATCTGATATACCTATCTAATCTCATTTACCAGCACTTGGCCCATAGAATTTAATGTTATGACATGCCAGGTGCTCATTTAGATGCTTTTTAAAAAAATGTGCGACAATCTGCTTCAAACATGCTCCCAGGCGGCCCATTCCAGACCATCACCATCTGGATAAAAAAGGTTTTCCTTACATGCCCCCCAACCCCCCCAAAAAAACTCCCGCCCCTCAACCTGAGCCGATGTCCCCTTGTGACTAACCCTTCAACTAAGGGAAAGAGCTGCTTCCATTCACCCTGTCAATGCTCCTCATAATCTTATGCACCTCAATCAAGTCATCCCTCAGTCTTCTCTGCTCCAATGAAAACAACCCAAGCCTATCCAACCTCTCTTCATAACTTAAATGTTCCATCCTAGGCAACATCTTGGTGAATCTCCTGCAATCCCTCCAGTGCAATCACTTCCTTCCTATAATGTGGCAACCAGAACTGCACACACTATTCTAGCTGTGGCGTCACCAAAGTTCCACACAACTCCAACATGACCTCTCTGCTTTTGTAATCTATGCCTTGATTGATAAAGGCAAGTGTCCCATATTCTCTTTTCACCACCCACTAACATGCTCTTTCGCCTTCAGAGATCTATGGACAACTTTGTTCCTCAGAACTTTGTAGTGTCATGCCACTCCCTTTTCAATTACTCCTTTCAAGGTGTAATACTTCTCACTTTTCAGGGTTAAATTCTATCTGCCACTTATCTGCCCATTTGACCATCCCATTTATATCTTCCTGTCGCCTAAGACACTCAACCTCGCTCTTAACCAACCAGCCAATTTTTGTATCAGCCGCAAACTTACTAATCCTACCCCCACGTAGTTTGTGTTCATATAAGCGACAAATAACAGGGGACCCAGCATGGGTCACTGTGGTTCGCCACTGAACATTGGCTTTCAGTCACTAAAGTAGCCTTCTGTCATCATCCTCTGTCTCCCACAACGAAGCCAATTTTGAATCCACCTTATCAAGTTACCCTGTATCTCATGTGCATTTGCCTTCATTATAAGTCTCCCATGTGGGACCTTATCAAAAGCTTTGCTGAAATCCATATAGACTACATCGACTGCAATGCCCTCATCTACACACCTGGTCACCTCCTCAAAAACTTCAGTCAAAGATGTTAGGCGTGATCTCCCTCTGACAAAGCCATGCTGACTATGCCTGTGAATCTTGCCTCTGCAAGTGGAGATAGATTCTCTCCTTCAGAATTTTCTCCAATAGTTTCCCCACCACTGATGTGAGACTCACTTGTCTACAGTTCCCTGGCTTATTTCTACAACTCTTCTTAAATAGCGGAACCACATTAGCTGTTCTCCAGTCCGCTGGCACCTCCACTGTGGCCAGAGGGGAATTAAAAGTTTGGCTCAGAGCATAATTCTATTAATATATGAACGATTAAGCATTTTCTATAAGTTGTTGTGAAATATTCAAAGTGAATTAAATATATTTAATCTTATTCAAGGGTAAGAGTTAGTGAATATAACTGATTTCAGTCTGCGGCCCACTGAGATGAAGGTGGGCCTACTCACTAGCCAAGTGAGGTTGCCTCCCATTGGATTATAAGGACAGGTTGCTACAAATATCATTGGGTAATTCTGACTTAGAATGTAGAATAAAAATTAGGCAGCAATATCCATAATGGAGATGTGTTGGGTAACTCTGGTCGCTGCACATCCAATAAGTCAACACAAACAGGCATTTCAGAAATTTGAAAGCAAATCTTCTTAAGGAATGGAAAACTAGCATGCTCACATTGGGTTATCTTATTGGCTAGATGAATTCAACGGATGATGTCCATGGTTTCCTGTTTACATTACTCCTGCTAATGTTGTTAAGTTTCAATTTGAACGAGCAGTAGGCTAGCATAGATGTGTGATTGGCTAAATACGAATGCGCACACTGTATGGATCTGGTAAAATTTATGATGGTAACAACGCTATTTGAAAAGGAACACTGTCATAAGCATATACACTGTATGCTGACCTATAGTTAATATCTCTTGGGCATCCTAAAGGGTGTTGTCCAACTACATTTAGATACTACTTCAAATGTGGGGAGGAATATAACATGGCTTAACACTTTCAAATTGACCAATCGTTTAAGATTCCTTCCTGTTTAAGAAACCCACAATTAAGTGATTGAGGGACAGGCAATGCCTGCCTGTCCTGGACTCGTGACCACATGTGTCTCAGCCTCTCAGGCTCAGAAAGCTTACAGACTGGATAGTTAAGTAACAAATGAACTTTAACATGGGTAAATGTGAGGTGTTGCACTGTGAAAAGTATAAGCAAACTAACTCCACAGAAAATAAGAGAGTGACTGGGGTAGATCAGCAAAGTCTTACCAGTGAACAAATTAAAAGTAGCATTGTAAGCTAACAAAGCAATTAAAATAGTAACAAAGTCCTGTGAATTATTTCTGTGGGTATAGAATTCAAAAATATTAAACTTGTGAAGCACACTGATCAGGCCACACATTAGAGTACTGCATACAGGCCTGGTGTCCATAATATGAAAAGGACGTAAAAGCACTGGGGGTAAGTGAAAAGGAAGTTTACAAGATACCAAACTGAAAAATGACAGCTATCGGGAAAGTTTGTACATGTTGGGGCATTTTCTTTAGAAAATAGAAGGCTTGTCTGTCTTTAAACTTATGAATTGGTTGGTAATGGGAGATGTGCAGTGCATGTTGGTAAATGAGTTGACAGCACAAATCATTGCGAACGAGTATGATTTGGTGGCCATTACAGAGACATGGCTGCAGGATGGTCACGACTGGGAGTTGAATATCCAGGGGTATCAAACTGTTCGGAGGGACCGACAGGAAGTAAGGGAGATGGTGTAGCTCTGATATTTAAGGATGATATCAGGGCGGTAGTGAGAGATGATATAGGTTCTATGGAAAAAAAGTTGAATCCATTTGGGTGGAAATTAGAAATAGTCAGGAGAAAAAGTCACTGATAGGCGTTGTCTATAGGCCACCAAATAATGACATCATGGTGGGGTGAGAAATAAACAAAGAAATAACTGATGCATGTAAAAATGGTACAGCAATTATCATGGGGGATTTTAATCTACATATCAATTGGTCAAACCAGGTCGGTCAAGGCAGCCTTGAGGAGGAGTTCATAGAATGTATCCGCGATAGCTTCCTTGAACAGTATGTAATGGAACCGACAAGGGAGCAAGCTATCCTAGATCTGGTCCTGGGTAATGAGATGGGAATAATTAATGATCTTACAGTTAGGGATTCTCTCGGAAGAAGCAATCACAGTATGGTTGAATTTAAAATACAGATGGAGCGTGAGACAGTAAAATCCAATACCAGTGTCTTGCGCTTAAACAAAGGAGACTACAAAGGGATGAGGGAGGAGTTGGCTAAGGTAGACTGGGAGCAAAAACTTTATGGTGGGACAATTGAGGAACAGTGGAGGACTTTCAAAGCGATCTTTCACAGTGCTGAGTAAAAATATATACCAGTGATAAGGAAGGACCGTAGAAAAAGAGATAATCAGCCATGGATCTCTGAGGAAATAAAGGAGGGTATCAATTTGAAAGAAAATGCATACAAAGTGGCAAAGATTAGTGGGAACCTAGAGGATTGGGAAATCTTTAAAGGTCAGCAGAAAGCCACAAAAAAAGCTATAAAGAAAAGTAAAATAGATTATGAGAGTAAACTAGCTCAGAATATAAAAACAGATAGCAAAAGTTTCTACAAATATATAAAACGAAAAAGAGTGGCTAAAGTAAACACTGGTCCTTTAGAGGATGAGAAGGGGAATGTAATAACTGGAAATGAGAAAATGGCTGAGGCATTGAACAGATATTTTGTGTCGGTTTTCACAGTGGAAGACACAAATAACATGCCAAAAATTGATGACAGGAAGGCTATGGCAGGTGAGAACCTAGAAACTATCATTATCACAAAAGAGGTAGTGTTGGGCAAGTTAATGGGACTAAAGGTAGACAAGTCTCCTGGCCTTGATGGAATGCATCCCAGGGTACTAAAAGAGATGGCGGGAGAAATAGCAAATGCATCAGTGGTAATTTACCAAAATTCGCTGGACTCTGGGATGGTTCCCGCAGATTGGAAAACAGCAAATGTGACGCCACTGTTTAAAAAAGGAGGTAGACAAAAGGCAGGTAACTATAGGCCGGTTAGCTTAACTTCTGTAGTAGGGAAAATGCTTGAATCTATCATCAAGGAAGAAATAGCGAGAGATCTGGATATAAATTGTCCCATTGGTAAGACGCAGCATGGGTTCATGAAGGGAAGATCATGTTTGACTAATTTGGTGGAATTCTTTGAGAACATTACTTGTGCAGTGGATGATGGGGAACCTGTGGATGTGGTGTATCTGGATTTCCAGAAGGCATTTGACAAGGTGCCGCACCAAAGACTGCTACATAAGATAAAGGTGCACAGTGTTACAGGTAATGTGTTAGCATGGATAGAGGATTGGTTAATTAACAGAAAGCAAAGAGTGGGGGTAAATGGGTGTTTTTCTGGTTGGCGATCAGTGACTAGTGGTGTGCCTCAGGGATCAGTGTTGAGACCGCAATTGTTTACGATTTACATAGGTGACTTGGAGTTGGGGACCAAGTGTAGTGTGTCAAAATTCGCAGATGACACTAAGATGGGTGGAAGAGCAAAGTGCAGAGGACGCTGAAAGTCTGCAAAGGGATATAGATGGTCTAAGTGAGTGGGTGAGGGTCTGGCAGATGGAGTACAATGTTGGTAAATGTGAGGTCATCCATTTTGGTAGGAATAACAGCAAAATGAACTATTATTTAAATGGTAAAAAATTGTAGCATGCTGCTGTGCAGAGGGACCTGGGTGTCCTTGTACAAGAATCACAAGGAGTTGGTTTGCAGGTGCAGCAGGAAATTAAGAAGGCAAATGGAATTTTGTCCTTTATTGCTGGAGGGATGGAGTTTAAAAACAGCGAGGTTATGTTGCAGCTGTATAAGGTGCTGGTGAGGCCACACCTGGAGTACTGTGTACAGTTTTGGTCTCTTTACTTGAGAAAAGATGTACTGGCACTGGAGGGGATGCAGAGGAGATTCACTAGGTTGATTCCAGAGTTGAGAGGGTTGGCTTATGAGGAGAGACTGAGTAGACTGGGGCTATACTCATTGGAATTCAGAAGAATGAGGGGAGATCTGATAGCAACATATAAGATTATGAAGGGAATAGATAAGATAGAAGCAGGGAAGTTGTTTCTACTGGCGGGTGAAACGAGAACTAGGGGCATAGCCTCAAAATAAGGGGAAGCAGATTTAGGACTGAGTTGAGGAGGAACTTCTTCACACAAAGGGTTGTGAATCTGTGGAATTCCCTGCCCAGTGAAGCAGTTGAGGCAAGGATAGATAAATTTTTGAACAGTAAAGGAATAAAGGGTTATGGTGAGCGGGCGGGTAAGTGGAGCTGAGTCGACAAAAAGATCAGCCATGATCTTATTGAATGGCGGAGCAGGCTCGAGGGGCCAGATGGCCTACTCCTGCTCCTAGTTCTTATGTTCTTACATTTCCACTTTGGGGAAAGTCCCAAACTCAGGGATTTAAATACAGGAACATGTCATATGTACTCTGCTCAAAGGCTGATCCTTGGTTCATTGTCTGTTCATCATATAGTTACTAATGAATGCAAATGGGGGATAAGGGGGAATGCCTTCACTTGGAGTGATTAGAGTGTGGTTCAGGTGAGTAACTTAGATGTCAACATAAATGTTGTTGTTGTCGTTCATCTGATGAGAAATAAAGCAGTTTGCTGATTTGGCTCCTGTCTGCTCTCTCCAGGTATTCATTCAGTTTACCTTTAGAGAAATTGAAGAAATGCATGTGAAATGCTGATATCTGATTCAAGACACGAGGAATTATTATTTTACATCCCCAAGTTATACTCTCCTGGGAGGCAAGAGTCAACTCCCATAAACATAAGATAACTCAGTTCACCTACAGCTGCAACTCAACCTGAGAGAACGATAGACCAGAATCTGAAATATGCACAGATAAACTTTAACTAAAATAAACTGTTTTTCTTTCACAGTCACAGATGAAGATACGGTTAAGCGATACTTTGCCAAGTTCGAAGAGAAATTCTTCCAGTGTTGTGAAAAGGAACTTGCCAAAATTAACACATTCTATTCAGGTAATGCTTGACAAAGAAAGACAGTCAAGGCGGAGTACTTTTTGTTCAAGATTTTATACTTGTTTGCAAAAATTAGGAACAAATATACATGTAATTAAATATTGTTGCTTTTGTTACACAAAAATCTGCTCTTTCCCTCCATATCCACCCTGATGTGAGTTATGTGGAAGGAATGTTGTGAATCCTGGGTTATGGACGTATGGACAATGAAGAAAATAAGAGAAGATCCTCCAGTTGTCCTGTTTGTCCCACACAATTGTGATAACTTGTTTATCAAATTAATATAAAATTTCCACCCCACCTGAAACAGTATGCTCTCCTTGGCGAAGCAAACAAATGTGATAAAATTCCAGACCAAATTCTGGAGGAAAATCTGGGAAATTCCTTCCCTTGGGTGTTCAAAACTATGATGTGGAGATGCCGGCGTTGGACTGGAGTAAACACAGTAAGAGTTTTAACAACACCAGGTTAAAGTCCAACAGGTTTATTTGGTAGCAAATGCCATTAGCTTTCGGAGCAGATATCCACTCCATCTGACGAAGGAGCAGCACTCCGAAAGCTAATGGCATTTGCTACCAAATAAACCTGTTGGACTTTAACCTGGTGTTGTTAAAACTCTTACTGTGTTCAAAACTATCTCAAGAGATCGCCCTGCCCCTGATAATTCCTTGCAGTTACTTACCTTTTGAATAAGGTAATCTCCACCTCCATGGGATGCATGTTAGAAAAAGAATTCTGCATATCAGCACCCTCCCCACAAACCGACAGCCAGTCCTACAGGGGAAAGAACCACCTAATCTGCACCTAGTCTTGCACAACTTAAAAATGTGACTTCTGGTCCTCCCTAACCTATTTAATTGGAACAGGCTGTCTACTCATATAATTCAATCCCTTTTTCATTTTACAGACCTTTAACAAATAGATCACCTGCCAAGTCTATCATCATAACCTTCCTTAAATGCAGTGCCCAAAGTTTTGCAAAGGTTTGCCATAAATTCCTATGTACTCTATACCCATCTTTATTTAATGCAGGATTCCATTTTCTTTTTAAGCATTTTCTCAACCTGCTCTGCTACCTTCAGAGATTTGTTCACATACACCTTCAAATCTCTCTGATAACTATGTTCCTGCATCCCCCAATCTTGATTCAAACTGTTTCAAAACTGGGAATTAAACTTGTCTTCATACTTTTTCAAAGTTTAAATTTCACTCACCATGTGTGGAGATGAAAACAGATGCTTTATTCTCACTGTGACCTAGTACTTTGTTCTTTAGCAGGTTACGATTGTTTCTTCATACATACGCAAGGAGAGTTGGCTCAGCAATTAGCTGATCCAAACTCTGGTGTTTACAGAAAACTGCACATCTTTATACCATGCTTTCACACCTACACAGACAATGTTTAAACTTTGATCTGACAATACATATAGATAGTGTCTTTTAAGTTTTACAAATGCTGCTAGAATGTGCTCGATGCCGACTCTTGCAGCAAAGAAATCTGTAACCCTTTCCTATTGTTTCTTATTAATTCTTAAACCTCACAATGTAACAATATTAAAACCTCAACCTTTATTATCTATTTCCCCCGAACATGATCATAACATGCTAAAAAAGACATTGCAGCAAATATATGTATTTTAGCATTATTATAGAATGGTTACAACATAGTAGGAGGCCATTCAACCTGTTGTGTCCATGCTACCTCTCTGTAAGAGAAACCCAGTTACTCCCACGACCATGCCTTTTGCCTGTTGCCCTGCGATTTCTTTTTCCTCAGGTACTTCTCCAATTCATAGTTTGAAAGCCATGATTGAATCTTCCTCCACCACACTGAGTGCATAGCCATTCATTGAATAAATAGATTGCTCCTCATGTCATCATTGGTTCTTCTGCAAATCACTTGAATTCTTCTGGTTCGCAACGTTGCCACCAATGAGAACAGCTTCTCCATATCTATTCTTGTCTAGACCCGTCGTGATTTTGAAAACCTCTATCAAATCTCCTCCTCTCAACCTTCCCTTTTCTAAGTAGAGCAATCACATTTTCTGCAACTTATCCACATAATGGATGCCACTTATTCCTGAAACCATTCTTGTAAATCTTTATTGCACCCTGTCTAAATCCTTCATATCCTTCCTTAAATGCAGTGCCCAGAATTTTACAAACGTTTGCTGCTTTTGTACTATATACCCCTCTTCATTTAATGCAGGATTCCATTTTCTTCTTAACCATTCTCTCAACCTGCTCTGCCACCTTCATAGATTTGTTCACATACATCCTCAGATCTCACACATACCTCTGTTCCTGCATCCCCAATAGAATTGCATCCTGAATCTTCCCTCATTCTTCATACCAAAATGTACTTCTTCACACAAGCTTCCATTTCACAATTGTTCCAATATTTGTGTCATCTGCAAATTTTGAAATTTGGGCCCTACGTACCCAAGTCTAAGTCATTGCGATATATGAAGACATAACAACTGTGCACCTTCCTCCAGTCTGAAACCACAGCTGTTCACCACTATTGTTTCCTGTCTCTCTAACTTATGAGGAGAGAATGAGTAGATTGGGCCTGTACTCGTTGGAGTTTAGAAGGCTGAGGGGAGATCTTATAGAGACATATAAGATAATGAAGGGGCTAGAGAGGGTAGAGGCAGAGAGATTCTTTCCACTTAGAAAGGAAACAAGAACTAGAGGACACAGCCTCAAAATAAGGGGGAGTCAGTTTAGAACAGAGTTGAGGAGGAACTTCTTCTCTCAGAGGGTAGTGAATCTCTGGAATTCTCTGCCCATTGAAGCAGTGGAGGCTACCTCGTTAAATATGTTTAAGTCACAGGTAGATAGATTTCTGATCAATAAGGGAATTAAGGGTTATGGGGAGTGGGCGGGTAAGTGGAACTAAACCACTATCAGATCAGCCATGATCTTATTGAATGGCGGGGCAGGCTAGATGGCCTACTCCTGCTCCTATTTCTTATGTTCTTATGTTCTTATAACCTCATATCTGTGCTACCACTGTTCCTTTTATTCCCTGTGCTTCAACTTTGTTTTACATGCAAATGCTAGCTCAATGCATCAGCAAGGTAATTGTCCTTTTCTTGCTAGGATATTGGTACAGCGCAGAAGCACTTTAAGGAGGTTGAAGTAATAAGTAGAAATAGAAGAGTTGGACTCCACCTGGTGGTGTACTGACCACAGGCCAGAAAATTAAAATAAGTAAAATCAAAAATACTGCTGATTCTAGAAATCTAAAATAAAAACAGAAAGTGCTGGAAATGCTCAGCAGGGTCTGGCAGCATCTGATGAGAGAGAGAGACAGAGTTAATGGGCACAATCTTACCAGCTCGCCGCACTAGTCGATCAGTGTGGTGAACCAGGAAGGTAGCGAGCAGAATCGGTTTTGTATCCTCCCAGTCCTGTTTTGCCGACGAGAACAGTTTCATGCTCAGCAAGGGTGCAAAGCCTATTAACATAAAACATACCTGCTCCGAGCACAGCCTTTTCTGGCCTCCCGGAATCTTCCTCTAGTAATGGGGACCAGGTGCCATGACCATGCCGGGAGGATCGGAGGCTATTGAAGCCGCAGGATGGTCGGGGGCAGCGCCCATCAGGCAGTGTCCACCTGGCACCCTACCCATGTATGGTTGGGCACTATAAATGTGCCAGAAACAATGCCAAGGGCGTGGGATCTGTGAGGGTGAGACTAAGATGGTTGGGGTTATGCATGATAATGTGGGGGGGTGAGGGGGCGGGGGCGGTGGCGGTGGCTAATGCAGAGGATAGCTCTGCAAGGTGGGTGGCCAGTGGGAGGGAGGCTCTGCAGGGAGGGGAGGGGATGTCGGAGACTCATTGGGAGGGTCCTGATGCCAGTGATCCATGTTGGTGTGGAGTCGGGCAATGCTGTCAATGAAGGGGGCGGGGAAGGAGAGGAGGTTTCCCAGTTCAGTAGGAGATCAGGGTGCCTAGCGCATTGGTGCCCGAGCACTTTGCAGCTGACCTCCGCAGCACACTTTACCCCTACTGGTGCAAAGCTCCCAGCTGTCAGAAAAGCTGATGAGTGTGGGAGGATTTCAGTGCCAAACCCGCCTAAAAGACCAGTGTGGAATACTCTCATTTTCAGTTTTAAGACGGTTATGACACTTAGAATTTTTTTGGTAAGCTTCCGCCCAATGTTTCGAGTCGAATCTGGCTATTCTTCAGAAAATCCAATGTTTCATTCTCAGCTTTTGCTGAATAAACTGATCCCAACATCTAATCCCTGGCAACAATGTTTGTTTCAGCCTCAGTATCTTTGGACTAGGGAGGGGAAATATCAGTCGTGATTCCCACTCCATTATCCACTTATGCATTTGGGCACCCAGTGAGGGCAGCAGCAGGCTCAACAATGATACAACTTACAGGCAAATTCACCTGCCAGCAGCCATTTTCTTATTCTGGCACTGAAGAAATAGTTACTTGTTCACAATACCAGACAGGAAGCTGCATCTGTGGAATTGAAAACATAAAAAGAAACCAGTTTTCATAGATTCATAGAAACCCTACAGTGCAGAAGAAGGCCATTCGGCCCATCGAGTCTGCACAGACCACAATCCCACCCAGGCCCTACCCCGCATATTTACCCACTAATCCCTCTAACCTACGCATCTCAGGACTCTAAGGGGCAATTTTTAACCTGGCCAATCAACCTAACCCGCACATCTTTGGACTGTGGGAGGAAACCGGAGCACCCGGAGGAAACCCACGCAGACACGAGGAGAATGTGCAAACTCCACACAGACAGTGACCTGAGCCGGGAATCGAACCCAGGACCCTGGAGCTGTGAAGCAGCAGTGCTAACCACTGTGCTACCGAAGGAGGGAAGACTATTAAAAAATATGCCTGGGTTAGGAAAGGAGGAGAAAAAATGGCAAACAGAATTATGAATGGTGCGTCAGAAGATCTGTATAACTTTGTATGATCCAAAAGATTTAATGGTTCAGTTAGAAGAAATATTTGTCTTCTGGACTCTATAGAGAGAAACGTTGTGCAATTCTCTTGGGTCTTATTTCCTGTGAAGTAACCAGAGAAGGATTATACAGTTGGATCTTGTCTTTTCAAAATCATTTCTTTTGCTGTTTCTTAAAGGAGTCTGTGATTTGGATTCACTATCATAATTTGAGGGGGGTGGGTGGCTGTGGGAGGGGGTCCTCCAAATAGTGTAAAATGGTAGTTGAGAATCAGAGCTGTAATTCTGGCAATATTAGTACCACATGCAGATCAATTTCAGTACAAGTTCTGTCTAACTTCAATGCTGGATTCATTACAACATACGCTCCCTTTTTACTCTTCTTTTCTTTTCCACCCCTCACCACCTACCAAAAAATAGGTCAAGCAAGAAATCAGGCATGCACAGCTATGTCTCATCATCTCCCATGTGACTGGTTTGGTACTTTTAGGGATTGTTTGCCTGGCTCAAGCAATGGTTTGCCTAAGTCAGTTGCATTGCCAACACCAAAACCTTTGTAGCAAGCTCCTATTGTCTGATTTTAATTATCAGTGATTACATATAATTTTCACTGGTAAGTTAAAGCAGCCGTGAAATTGGCCCTTTAAAGTTGGAAAATAACATTGTGTGATTGCTGGAAGCCATCCATTGGAATGTGTGAGCTGCTGAGAGGCAGTTTAAAGTTTAAAACTACACATTAAAAAATCCTTACCAGAAACCAAACAGAAAAAAACAAATTCACTTTGCGTACTTTTCTGATTCCAGAAAGAGAAGCCTGGTTGTCTACTTAGATTTATAAAAAGTTTTCAATAAGATACAGCAAATTACAAATTCCCTCCAAAGTTAAAATCTCTGTTGTTACAGGTAATATATTGAGCTGATTGAAATCTGACTGATAGGGCATAGACAAAACATAAGTGTAGATGGATTTAGATCTGTTTGGAGATTGGTCATCAATGGAGTCCCACTGGGATCAGGGTTGGGCTGTTGCTCTTTACTTTAAAGTTTAAAGTTTATTT
Source organism: Mustelus asterias (assembly GCF_964213995.1). Classification (NCBI taxonomy): domain Eukaryota; kingdom Metazoa; phylum Chordata; class Chondrichthyes; order Carcharhiniformes; family Triakidae; genus Mustelus; species Mustelus asterias. The sequence continues at coordinate 52,367,743 of NC_135808.1, read as the reverse complement.
ATTAGTGACCTGGGTGTTAGTGCACAATCAAGAATGTAGACAGTACAGGTGAAGGTGGATCTTAATGAGTTGTGAAATTAGGATCATGCTTGGCAAATTATGTTTAATTTGGATAAGTGCAGTGTTATGTATGTGGGGAAATGCTCAATATTCGTAAACCCTTCTGGAAAAGCATTAGAAAAATGTTGATGAAGAAATGGAGAAAGATCTAGTGCAGGCTTATTCAGAGTATGGCCTGGGGGCTGGATGCTTACCCCCAAGACAGTTTTCAAAATTCCTGTGAACCAGTTAATTTTAATGTAAGATTCTGCTTAGAGCTGCTTCTCCAATCACAGGCTGCTTCTGTTCCACGTTTGCTGCTGGTAGGCTTATTGGCCAACCTATCAGTGGCAAATGAGTGAGAAAAGCAGTCTCTGATTGGCAGAGCAGTGAACAGTATGCTGAAGTTGGTGGACAAGAGCAGTGAAGGCCAGATCCCAGGGAATTGAGCAACAGATGGTGGCCAAGCCCGAAGAGCTGATAATAGCGGGGCGGAGCGCGAGGAAACAAGCAATGGCAAGGGTTGGATTGTGGGTGGGGGAGAAATATCCAAATGTGGCTCCGGAGTGAAAGAGTTGGACAAACCTGATTTAAGTGCATAAATCTCTAAAGGTTTATGAGCAATGCCATGAAGTGATAGCTGGAGAAAATAGTGTGTTAGGGTATGTTGAATATAAAAATATCTTGCCCTTGTGGAAGAAATCGATCAATGCTGTGCCCATTTTGATCTCCTGACATGGTGGGTGAAAGGGTGCAGGGGAGGCCTTCTAGAACTGTTCCCAGTATAAAGCATCTTACTTATCAAGATAGATTAAAAGATTTGGGATTCTGCACTTTTAAGAAGGATAAATTTAGGCATGATCTGTTTGAGATTTATGGGATAATGAAGGGAATAGATTTTGTTGACAGTTTGTTCCAACTAGATAGACCAGGGTACATGATCTTAAGTTGTGTAAGACCAGAACTTGGTTAGATGGCGAGAGTTGTCTCTTTCCGCAGAGAATAATGGGCCCCTAGAACAATCTAAAACCATCTAATGCAATGCAGTTGATTTACTGAATTCCTTCAAGCGAATGTTGGACCTGATTTTATTTGGGGCAGATAGGGTGACACTGCGGCACAGTGGTTAGTACTGCTGCCTCACACGCCAGGGACCCGGGTTCAATTCCTGGCTTTGGTCACTGTCTGTGTGGAGTCTGCACATTCTCCCCATGTCTGCATAGTTTTCCTCCAGGTGCTCCAGTTTCCTCCCACAGTCCAAAAGATGTGCTGGTTAGGTGGATTGGCCATGCTAGATTCCCCCTCTGAGTACCCGAACAGCTACCAGAGTGTGGCGGCTAGGGGATTTTAACAGTAACTTCATTGCAGTGTTAACCTATGCCTATTTTTGACAATAATAAATCAACTTTAACTTTTAACTTTAGGGTGGGTGTGTCAGGGAATTCAAGGCCAGAAAAATTACCTGGACTATTTTGATTACCTACATTGGTTGGAAGGGGATTTCCCAGATTTTACCCACAGTTAAAAACTGCATTCGGCAGAGAGTAGATAAACTACATCTTTTTTATATGGTCATCCTGAAAAATCTACATGGTGGCTCATGAGACTAATTTGGGCAAGCTGAGTAAGTGGGCAAATGCAGCATAATGTGGATAAATGTGAAGTTATCCACTTCGGTAGCAAAAACAGGAAGGTAGATTATTATTTGAATGTCTATAAATTAAAAGAGGGAAATGTACAATGAGACCTGGGTGTCCTGGTACACCAGTTGCTGAAGATAAGCATACAGGAGACGGTAAAGAAGGCAAATAGTATGTTGTCCTTCATAGTGAGAGGATTCAATTACAGGAGCAGGGATGTCTTGCACCAATTATACAGAGCCTTGGTGAGGCCACACATTGTGTGCAGTTTTAATCTCCTTATCTGAGGAAGGATGTTCTTGCTACAGAGGAAGCGCAGCAAAGATTTACCAGATTGATTACTGGGATGGCGGGACTGATGTATGAGGAGAGATTGATTGGTTAGGTTTATATTCACTGGAGTTCAGAAGAATGAGGAGGGATCTCAAAGAAACCTATAAAATTCTAACAGGACTAGACAGGCTAGATGGTGGGGGGGTGTCCAGAACTGGGATCATAGTCTGATGTTATGGGGTAAACCTCATCTCAGTCCTTTTAGGACATTGAAATGTTAGCATATCTATCTCTCCAGACTCTCTCCCCCCACCACACCACCTAATATGAAGGTATAAAAATCAATTGCATTTCTCTCAGTAGCCGTGAATAAATGACAACCAAAGTAACTCTTGTGTTTCCAGAAAACAACTGATGTAATGTTTGTTAAAATGCATCACCAGTCCCAGAGGCACCCCAAAGTAGAAGTGTAATTATTACTTACAGTACGCTGGTGACCATTGGTGAGATTAGTGTAAACAGCTGCAGAATTTTCCTTCATTATACCTCCTGGCGGTTAGCAATGTTATACAAATAAAGCCATCTGGTTGCATTGGTTTGCTTTATTTAAAATTAAGTTAAAAAAAAACAGACATTTTGAAACATGCCCATCAACACTCTGCTGAACATTAATTGTCTATGGTTCCAGTACAGACTCAGATCTTGGAGAAGAAAGTCAGCTGTACGGAGTTCTAAAGTTGTACCATTAATTTACATAAATGACCTATGTACCTCAAATACATGGTCTGAATATTGTGGTGATTTCTTAATAAACACCCAAAATGTACTAAATTATATATGAATACAGAGCAGTTGGGAAAGGTGTGCAAGAGCTGCATTCTTTCTGTAGGCAAGCACCTGACTACCAATCCCCTGAAAGATACTGCTATGTTAGCATACTGGAGGCCAGAGTGCAGGAGACCAGGGTTTCTGAGTGTTCCCCCTGTTCATTTTGATAACTCAAACAGGCAGAACTTTAGAGACAACATTTTCATGCACCATCAACGTGTAGCATTTATATGTAAATTACGCAGAAACTAAGAGTAGGAGTAGGCAATTTGGTCCTCCGAGCTTGCTCCACCATTCCTTTAGGATCATGGCTGATCAGCCAACTCAATAGCCTGATCCTGCCTTCCTTTCATATCCTTTGAACCCTTTCACCCCAACTCTAATGCTTTGGCCTCAACTGCTTTTTGTGGTAGAGAATTCCACAGGCCCACCACACCGGGTGAAGAAAGCTTCTCATGATTTTGAGAGTTGCAAAATATGGCCAAGTCTCTTTGCTACATTCAAATGCACCTGCCTGTTTTTTTCAAGTCACTGTAATAGAGGTGGACAGCAATATGTGCAGTGTAGTTTTCAGTATTAGTTGAGTATCAAGTTAGGAAATATCACATGGAGTGTCACTGCGCTATCGAATCATAGAATGATGCAGCACAGAAGGAAGCCGTTCAGCCCATCGTGTCTTTGGCTGCTCTTTGAAAGGGCTATCCAATAAGTCCCATTCCTTAATTCTTTATTCCTCATAAATAACAGGCTTGTCACAGGCTAAAGTGATTGTTTGTGTGAATGTTATTTACACATTAGGTAGAAACAGTGCCATATAGCAAATTAAATACTTATCACATTGTTTTATAAAGGCAACAATGCTTAGCATACACCTTTAAAAATGTATTAGATAAAATTGAACTTCAAGAATTGATTTAATATGGATCATATTTTTAGTCAACTCATGAACTTGAGGACTTTCAACTACAAAACAATCTCATTGTTCTTGTGTGAGAGCTAAATACTGCAGGTACTAGAATCTGAAATAAGAAGCAATACTCAACAGGTCTGGCAGCACCTGTGGAGAGAGGAAAAAAAGGTTAATGTTTCAGGTCGAATATGACTCTTGAGAACTGAAGGAAGATCGAAATATGATAGGTTTTATGCCATTGGAAGGGGGAAAGGATAAACCAAAGGAATGGTCTGGGGCAGGGTAGAGGGCAGTTAACACTCAATGACAAATGTCATGGAATAAAAGGCAAAATGAGTTATAATGGTTGTAGTAAAGAGACAATGCATTTGTCCAGATGCAGTGATTGTGAATGGCAGAATAAAGAACAGCTTTGTATATAGTCCCTGTACCAAGTTAAAATCTCTCTATCAGTCACACCTGACCAAAGGTGCTTTCTTTGGAACTATAAGAAGCAGATTAATTTACATTGTCTAAATTCCAAATGCTTACTATGGCTGGATGCTGAGAATTTAAATATACGTTTTACTTTAGTAAACCTTGTTTGGTTCCTGTAGAAGATCCATCTTCCATTCTCCATTTGGAAACTTAAGAGAGGGAGGAGAGTTTTTTCACTATTTGCTGCACTGGATAGTTGAAAGTGATTATGGTGCACAGTCAGTGGAGTCTTTAGCAGAGGACATGGTCTGATAAACCACAAGGAAGAAAACATTTAAATGTGCCACATTTATCATGCTGCTTGGTTGAAAGGAGGACTAGTTTTATGAAATATGTTACTCTTTTTATAAGCAAAATACTGCGGACGCTGGAAATCTGAAATAAAAGCAGAAAATGCAGGAAATATGTCACAGGGCTAACAGCATTTGTGAAGAGAGAAGCAGATATAACCAGAGTTCGAAAGGTATCACCAGCTCTCAACACATGGATTGCACAGCCTATGGCAAAACCAGACTAACTGTGCTATATTCATTAAGGCCATCATCTGGGAAGCGTCAATTTAAAATATGGTCTCCTTAGTGAATTTGGCATCTTTATTGTTTTGCATTTCAATTAGTGCTAACCTGTGCATTAGCTAATGAAGGTGTTTGGAGTACTATGATTAAGAGGGCCAGTCATAAAGAATTAGAATTTCACAGGCGCCAGTCTGGTTTAGGTAACAATTAAAATTGTACAGTGCCTCCCTAAGTTCTTTGTGCTGAGAAACAATATTTAGCACAGAGTTACACAAAGTTTAGATACTCTTATGGGAAAGGTTTAGGATATTTAAATAAGCCATGTTCTCTTTTGAGGGTTTTGCTGTGCTCCTTGTAAATGAATTTCTCATCTGCTCTGACCTAAACCTCTCACTCTTGGAAATTTCACATCTAAAAGTTCAGGAATTCCTGCTGGCTGCTACCCTCTGCACACTTGCTTTACACCAAGTTTTTTCAGAAGACAGAAAAATTAAAACTCTACCACAATTTGTGAGACTCGAAATTGAGTTATCCTGATTATTCACAGTGATACTAACAAGTAATTCACAGACAGAACATGACAGTTCTTATCCACTGATAGCACTAAATGGCCAAGCCTCTTGATATTACGCTCTTCTGTCACTTTCTAACTTTAGCACAATGAATCAAATGCCCGTTCTCATATCCCATGTGCACTTTGTCCCATTGCCAGGGTTTAAGTTTCATATTTAGTCCGATTTTCCTGAAGTTTCTAACAAATTCAGTGCAATCAGAAAGTGTAGATTTGCTTTAAGTTATCTTCATCGCTTAACTGCTTATTTGCAATCTTCCAAATTGATTTTCAGAATGTTTGTACATCCAAGTTAAGACTTTTCTGCCTCAATTTGAATATTGAATCAACTTGAACATCAAGCACTAAGGACATTCCTGATAGCCAGAATAAGTGGTAGCGATCAACCATCATAAAATTGACCCTCATTGGCTTTAAATATATACAGCATGTAGATGCTATTCCTACCTGTATCTATCATTATACAGTGACAAGTGCTGTGGAATCTGTCACATCCCTAACTTGGACTAGAAATTTCTCATCGTATACCCAAAGAGAATATGAAAATAAAGCAATGTTTGAAGTGCAATCACTGCTGGCAAGTGTAGCAGCCAATCGGTGCTGATAAAAGTCCAGTGAACAATGAGGTGAATGACAGATTAATCTGGTTTGATGGTAGTTGAGGGATGAAAGTTGGCCAGAACGTTAAAAGAAGCCCATGCTCATCTTTTGAATTCACTTTGATGGGGCCTTGGTTAAAAATCTCATCATAAAAACATCATCTTTAAACATGCCTCTATTGCTGCATTAAAACAGGAAATGATCAGTGTTGGCCAAGTATTTCTTATGTCAACATACACTTCTAATAAGGTTACTGGATGGATGTCTTGAGGGAATTTGCTGGCTAACCTTTCTGTCTCTCTCTTTGGCCAGGTAACTGAAAGATAATGGAATCAGATTCAATAATAATTATTAAAAGGATATTGGATAAATATTTCAAGGGGGGAAATTTTTCAGAGCTCTGGACCAAGAACAGAGGAGTGGGACCAATTAGCTACATCTTTCGAAGAGCCAGCACTGGCACAATGGGATTGAATAGCCTTCTCCTGTGCTGTTACTCTGTATTAACCAAGGTCAAACATGGCCACTACTGTCATCTAGATCAGGGACTGAACTTGGACCACCGTGGACTGCATTCCCACTGAACCATCAGTTTCTTCTGGCTGTTGGTCATAAATATTGACTGTGGAAAGGCTCCCTGACATCATGTTTTCAACTTCCTCTTCTGAAGAGTTTAGTTTGAAATGGATTATGAAACATTGGTGTGTTAATTTGTAGTTATTGCTGTGATACCATTGGGAAAGCTGACTCTGAACACTGACTTAAAAAATTCATCAATATAAGTGGCATTATCCCAGAGCATTTCAGCTTTAACTGACCATATTTAATCATCTATTTCTTACTGCCAGCTTCCATATTTTAAAATTAGCTCCATCATTCCGCATTCATTGTATAGACATATAATTTTCAGTATAATGACCGGGCTGCAAAAACAAGGGGTGAACATTTACGGCCCCTCCCACTGGTGGGATTTTCCATTTCTACCAAAGTCGATGGACTTTTGAACAGTTTCCGCTCAAGAATATCAATAGCTGAATCAGACCTACAGCAAAAAGTCTTGCTCTACCTGACAAAATGAATTACAAATGTTCCATGTAAACACGGACGTGTGAAAATAGTTTGTAAAAGTTCTGCACGAAATGTTCCATGTGTTTAAGAACCCAGTGCTGGGACGTTGGATGTTTTTTGAATGTATTCACGGCTTCTTCAGATTGTGTATAATCTTGATGCTAATCCATTAGTGTTGAGTTTTTCTCAAATGAACCAGTGACAATCTCAAGTCCTGCAAAATAAGTCTTTGTAATTGACTGGAAGCAAATATGTCAACTTTTCTATCTCCCTGACAGTTGGCTGTCACCCAAATGAAGCTATTCTTCATATGTCTAGACAGTGAGTGTTAAACTGCTGGATAACTGTAAATCTTTAGAATTAGTTGGTGCTGGCATTTGGTAATATGCAACCAGCTTGTGATTATGACAATAATGTTTGAGGAATGCATTGGAGTGTTAGCACCAGAAACCTGAGACATTTAGCCCGTGGCTGCTCATTTTCAGTTCTCTGCCAAGTGCGTTCTCCCTGCCAATTTCCTTGTTAAATGCAGCACATCCATAACATATGGATAATGTAGTTTAGCAAGTTTCCATATACAGTTTTTAAAAATCCCCCTCTTGCTATCTCAGGAATAAGTAATGCCCATGCAATGAATTATTTTCTAATCATGCTTGCAAATGAAATCATGGTTTTAATCCTAAACCTATTCTTGTGACAATGCAAAGTGTTTCTTGAGGAATGGAAATGCAAATTGAAATTTGAAATCTTCCTTCCTGTGGCAACTGGAAAATAATTCTCAGAATTGATAAATGATTGAGAAAAATTTGTGTTTGAGATATGTAACACAATGAATAAACAAATAAATAAAGTAACTCACTACCAAGGTGCATTTCAGACAAAAGTTTGATTCTGAAATTCTACTCGGCCTCAAATGGTTCATACTGGCTTTACTGTGTGTTTTTTTACCTGCCAAGCATTTAGGGGGTCATCAAATGCAACATGGTTTATCATTGTTGAGACTGGTAATATTTTAGTTTACATGTTTTCTGTCACAAATTCAGACTGGGTAGGGACTGATTTAACTTATGATTTAACTTATGATGGGTTTCGTCCATTTCATTGATAAAGGAACAGTTTTGGAAGGGAAAAGTGACTGCTTTATAGGCCTGAAGTAGCTGTAGTTAACAAGAAATGAGCAGCATAGATGAAACAGATTCAACCAGTTTGACCAGCTGGTAGCACATTCACCTTTGAGCCAGCAGGTTCAAGCCCCAGTCCAGGACTTGAGAGTGGAAGGGGTGAATGTTCTTAGAGCCTCTCCATCTCTGGAAGATTGGCAGAGATCCCATTTCTGTACATAAACTCAAGGAAGTTCACCTAGGTCATGTAGACTGAATTAAGGGAGTTCTATACTCTAGATGATGTCATCTTTCATATTAAACATTGAACCAAAGTCACAGGTAATTATAAAATCTGTTACAGCACTATTCAAACATTTATTCCCTCACCTGAGAAAAGACTATAAATGGAGAGAATGTCTAATGAGGCTCCTAAGTGAATTTGATTTGATCTTTCCGAATCCAGTTCCAGATCCTCAGTGAAGTTGCTGCTCAGAACTATTTATTAATTTGTCATAAAGTTGCAAGCTTCCAACCCACACTTAGGCCACAAGGGGAACTTGTGCGGGACGCAGATGTTTCACAGTAGGGTATAGCTCTGAAAAAAAAGCCAGGCAGACTTGAAATGTTAACTCTCTCCACAGGTGCTGCAAAACCTCCTGAGTCTTTCAAGCATTTTCTGTTTTGATGTCAGATTTCCAGCATCAGCAGTATTTTGCTTTTAGATTATTGTAGGGTTGTTGTTCCCCTGACTGGAACAGAGTAAAGGTAGCTAGCTTATCCCTGCATTTTTATTGAGGCCTGCTGCTGCTCTAATTTTTCAGTATAATAACTTGTCTTTCTAGCTGAGTGAGTGGTCTGGTATGTAGTTTTCTCCTCTTAGGGGTTTGACATACTGCCTTTCCTTGGTGAATTAACATATTTTGTGCTTGTTTGCTTCCAAAATAAAATAAAACTAAGTCATTTTGGTACCGAGAATAAAGTAATGTTGTAACTGTTGTGAGTCACGTTTTTAGTAGCCTTTGGACAGAAATTAATTTCTGCCTATGTTATATACCTAAAACTCTTGAAATTAAATGATGAGAGATGGATGTTTCAAACTGATCCTTATACTAGCCACAACAGCTATTCTTTCTGTTTCTGGAAATAGTAAATTCCCAACAATTAGATCTGCATGATTCAACATTGTCTCATTTGATGTCTTCGCTGCTTGAAACTTTGGCTGCTGTTCCTGAAAAAGGACTGGGCAAGATGTAGCTTGTGCCAAAGCCATTCATGAATGCTTATATTTCACTCGAGTTGTCTGCTTCAGGAGAGATTCAATAATGAACATCTGTCCTGCAGATGGGTGATTAACTTTAATGTTAGGTGTGAGCAAAGGATTTTTGATTTATGGGATGCTTTTAAGGGGCAATCATTATAATTTAGTGGTGAAATATAATTGCAGTGGGAAAGTTGGGCAATCATATTCTTCGTGCACACTATTTTGATACGAATTCAAATAGGAAATAAATTGTGCCATTACCATTTTATCTTTACCTGTTATTTAATTGTTCGGATGAGTGATGGAAATTTTACTGTTGATGTATGCTCCCTCGAAGTGTGATTGTATCTGCCCTATTTGTTACAGCCAGAGAGAGAGGTTTTGGGATAACTTTTCCTCTTTTCCCTCGCCTTTTGGTTGTTTGCAGTACAATGTAATTTTTTAGTGTGTTTTAAACCTTTTGGACTGACTTTAAAGGATAGGCATGAACAGGTTTTCTGGTGAGTTTAAATCAAAAGGAAGAGTAAACCTTTACTTACACAATATCTGAAATATAAATGCAATGTAAATACCCACTCCTGCAATAAATCTCCCAGAAATCCAGACAACTAAGGGACTTGTGAAGCTGAGGAATTAAAATAAATTAGTATTAGTAAAGTTGTATCTGAAAAGATATTTAGGTTTAAAGTTGATAAATCCCCTGGACCAGATGAGCTTCATCCCAGAGGATTAAAGGAGGCGGTTATAGAGGTAATGATTGCATTGGTGATTATCTTTCAAAATTCTACAGGTTCACATGAACTGGAAAGTAGCAAAGGTAACCCCACTATTTTGGAAGGGAGGAAGAGTGAGAATGGAATCTCTCTTCTACAAGGAAAACAGTCCCAATCTTTCCAATCTACATAATTGAAGTTCCTCATCCTTGGAACTATTTTCATTCATCTTTTCTGCACTCTCTCGAATGCCTTCACATGTTTCCTAAAATGTGGTGCCCAGAACTGGGCACAATACAACAATTGTACAATGTAATTTTTTAGTGTGTTTTAAACCTTTTGGACTGACTTTAAAGGATACGCATGAACAGGTTTTCTACACAGACCTGTACATACAAGAAAGGAGAGTTCTCAAGATGATGCATACACTTAGGCACATATCATCCATGTCCCTCTTTTAATAATCTAAGCAATTGAAGGTGAAAAGACAGGTTGAGACTTTGGTTAATAAATCATACAGTGTAGAAGGAGGCTATTCAGCCCACCGAGTCTGCACCGGCCACGATCCCACCAGGCCTCATCCCCATAAGCCCATACATTTACCCTAGCTAGTCCCCCTGACACTAAGGGGCAAGTTAGCATGGCCAATCCACATAACCGCACATCTATGGGCTGTGGGCGAAAACCGGAGTACCTGGAGGAAACCCACGTAGACATGGGGAGAATGTACAAACTCCACACAGACAGTGACCCAAGCCGGAAATTGAACCTGGGTCCCTGGCGCTGTGAGGCAGCAGTGCTAACCACTGTGCCACTGTACCGCCCCAAATGTATTCAGTATCTTTGGCTTTATTAATGGGAGCACAAAGTATCAAAGCAAAGAGGTTATGTTAAACTTGCATAGAACACTATTTGGCCTCAACTGTAGTATTGTGCCCAGTTCTGGGCACCACATTTTAGGAAAGATGTGAAGGCATTCGAGAGAGTGCAAAAAAGATGAATGAAAATAGTTCCAAAGATGAGGAACTTCAATTATGTAGATTGGAAAGATTGGGACTGTTTTCCTTGTAGAAGAGAAATTTCATTCTCACTCTTCCTCCCTTCCAAAATAGTGGGGTTACCTTTGCTACTTTCCAGTTCACGTGAACCTGTAGAATTTTGAAAGATAATCACCAATGCAATCATTACCTCTATAACCGCCTCCTTTAATCCTCTGGGATGAAGCTCATCTGGTCCAGGGGATTTATCAACTTTAAACCTAAATATCTTTTCAGATGCAACCTCTTTACTAATACTAATTTATTTTAATTCCTCAGCTTCACAAGTCCCTTAGTTGTCTGGATTTCTCGGAGATTTATTGTATATTCTTCTGTGAAGATGGACTCAAAGTAACTATTTAGTTTCTCTGCCGTTTCCTTGTTCTCCATTATAAATTCTCCTGTCCCCACATTTATTGGGCCCTCACATACCTGAAGAAGATTTGCAGTTTGCCTTTATATTCCGCACTAGTTTGCTTTTGTATTTTCTTTTTCCCTTTCTTAATCAGTTTCTTAGTCCTCCTTTGCTGGGTCCTTTGCTCCCATTCCTCAAGCTTACCACTTTTTCTGGCATCATTATAAGCTATTTCCTTTGATCTAATGCAATCTTTAACTTGTCTTATTAACTATGGTTGATTTAGCTTACCCTTTCGGTATTTGTGCCTTAAAGTATATCTGTTGCAGACAGTGTCATATTTCTTTAAATACTAGCCATTGCTCTTCTACCCACAAATCTTTTCATCTTGTTTTCCACCATAGCCAACTTGCCCTTATACATTTATAATTTCCTTTCTTCAGACTTAAGACCCAAGTTTCAGAGTGAACTAAATCGCATTCAAACTTAAAAGTGAAATTCTATCATATTGTGGTCACTATTTCTCAAAGCCTCCTATACACAGCACGGTTATTAATTAGCATTTTCTCATTACGCAACATTAAATCCAAAATAGCCAGATCCCTAGTTGGCTGCTCAACGTAATGCTCCAGAAACCCACCTTGTACACACTCCAGAAATTAATCTTCCATAGCATTAGTGCTGATTTAGTTAACCAAGTCTGTGTAAATTGAAGTTGCCCATTACTGTATTATCCGCATCACATGCATCTCCAATTTCCTGATTTATACTGTGTCCCAATATTAACACTACAGTTTGGTGGCCTATAAATAACTCCCATTAACTTGCTGCCCCTTGTTGTCAGGCTTGAGGAAAACATTTTTCATATAGTGAGTGATTAGGACCTGGAAAGCTCTGCCTGAGAGTGTGATGAAGGCATTCAATCGAAGCATTCGAGAGGGAGTTAGATTGCTATCTGAAAAGGAAGGATGGTTGATTTGATTTGTTTGATTTATTATCGTCACATGTATTTACATACAGTGAAAAGTATTGTTTCTTGCGCGCTATACAGACAAAACATACCATTCATAGAGAAGGAAGTAAGAGAGTGCAGAATGTAGTGTTACAGTCATAGCTAGGGTGTAGAGAAAGATTAACTTAATGCAAGGTAAGTCCATTCAAAAGTCTGACAGCAGCAGGGAAGTAGCTGTTCTTGAGTCGGATGGTACATGACCATTTTGGTATTTTTTTCCCCGAAGGAAGAAGTTGGAAGAGAGAATGTTGGGGTGCGTGGGGTCCTTAATTATGCTGGCTGCTTTGCCGAGGCAGTGGGAAGTGTAGACAGAGTCAATGGATGGTTTGCGTGATGGATTGGGCTACATTCATGACCTTTTGTAGTTTCTTGCGATCTTGGGCAGAGCAGGAGCCATACCAGGCTGTGATACAACCAGAAAAAATGCTTTCATTCGTGCATCTGTAAAGGTTGGTGAGAGTCGTAGCTGACATGCCAAATTTCCTTAGTCTTCTGAGAAAGTAGAGGCGCTGGTGGGCTTTCTTAGCTATAGTGTTGGCATGGAGAGACCAGGACAGGTTGTTGGTGATCCGGACATCTAAAAACTTGACGCTCTCGACCTTTTCTACTTCGTCCCCATTGATGTAGACAGGGGCATGTTCTCCTTTACGCTTCCTGAAGTCGATGACAATCTCCTTCATTTTGTTGACATTGAGGGAGAGATTATTGTTGCCGCACCAGTTCACCAGATTCTCCATCTCATTCCTGTACTCTTGTCTCGTCATTGTTTGAGATCTGACTCACTACGGTGGTATGCAGGACTATGTTGAGTGGCACAAGGTCAACAGCTGCCATGGCAAGCCAGCATATGCACAATGGGCCGGATGGCCTCCTCCTCCGCTGTGTAACAATTCTGTGGTAATCAGATTCTGTGTAATGACTCAGTACCTTCAGGAGAGGGCACAATTGGAATGGGTGACCAACATACTTTTCAGATAACCTAATCCAGAATTTACCCAGGTAATTTAAAATTCTAATCCTGGGATTGCAATCTGATGTCTGTAAGGAAGGAGCCGGGGTATCTGCCCAGCTGTGGCAACTTATTGAACAAGGATTAGTAAGATGCATGTTACATGATTGTTGCAATTAGAAGCAATGGAATTGTGGAAAATTAATGAGAAAGGACTAATTAATAACCTTTAATTAATAAAGGAGCCTTTGAGAAATAGTGACCATAATATGATAGAATTTCACTTAAGTTTCAATGTGATATTGTTTATTTACAAACACTTTTCGGAACATTGCTATGTCTCTTAATTATTGAGCATGCAAAAATTCTGGCCATCAGCTTTTCCATGACTTGTATCAAGCCCATTGACATCATGCTTGCTTATGTGTGTTCTTTATTTGTTGTAAAATATTGATTGGAACTGACGAATATTGAGAGTCTGGAATTGGCTAAAGTTTTACTAACCTGTGGTGATTGATAGCCTAAGTGATGAGAACAAGTTATTTTTATCTAACATGTTTCACAGCTTCAATACTTTTGAAATACATTTAAAAGTACTTCTAAAATGTGATCATTGCCATAGGGAAATTTGACAACCAATTTGTAGGCAGCAAAGATCACAAACAGTAACAAGAGATGTGAGCAATTAAACTGTTTTATGTGTATTGGTTGAGGGATAAACTTTGGCTAGGACATTGAAAACGCTTCTACTTTTCTTTAAATGGGATATTTTATAATCACACAACAGTAGATGGGTCCTTGGTTTAACGACTCATCCGAAAGCTGTCACCTCTCACTGTGCAGAACACTCACCTTTTCAAGGTGGGGAAAGTTGAGGCTAAAATAGGTAGCCCCAGCTTTGACGGACTCTCCCGGCCTTCATTGGCAGCAAAGGATTGTGGAATTTGCTTGTGTATCAACTGTAGAGTGGCAGATAGAGAGGAAATATTTTGGCTCATAAGACCGCTGCTAAGGGTTTCTTCAGTAAAGCAATGCATACTGTTAAACTGATGGCATCTTTCATAAATGACAGTATCTGCATGTTTAGTTAACTTCCCTGGCAGCACCAAACTGCTTGTGGCTGGATGTGATAAGTTTGAATTTATTTAAATAATATTTATGCTGATTGAAGATTTTAATTTAAAAAAAAGTTTTTACATTTAAATGTTCAAAGATGTAAATCCTTCAAAGATTGTTGCCTAGTTCATCATTCTACCCTGCTAAATCAAGCATTTTGTACTTTCTGAGCACAATGACCTGTTTATTTTCCAAGCAAGACTATATTGTTCATTCCATTCTCTTGAATGTCACTTTTTTTAAAAGTGTGCCTTGGTCCAATCATAAAATCCCTATAGTGCAGAAGGAGGCCATTTGGCCCATTGAGTCTGCACCAGCCCTCCAACAGAGCATTTTACGGAGGACACCACCGCACACGTTTATCCCACCAATCCCCTAACCTACACATCTTGGGACACTAAGAGGCAATTTATCATGGCCAAACTACCTAACATGCACATCTTTGGATTGTGGGAGGAAACCAGAGCACTTGGAGGAAATCAACGCAGACGCGGGGAGAACGTGCAAACTCCATACAGTCACCCAAGGCTGGAATCAAACCTGGGTCCCTGGCACTGTGAGGCAGCAGTGCTAACCATTTTGCTACTGTGCTGCCAATCTCCTTCAAAAATAGCTGACAGTGAGTCGACTGTAACTGGATGGCACATCTTGTGACTATCTGCTCTGCCTGCACGTACAGGTGCAAAATGTTGGTCATTGCAGAGTACCAGATTTATCCCTTGCTTGAACTTCAACTTTCAAAGTCATCATTATCTCATGCCTCAAAGAATTCACTCTTCACTGTCCTGACAAACCATCTCCAATCTCCCTTTCTGTCCAATCCTTAAATATCGCTTCCCAAATTTTACCCACAACTCCCTGTTTGAATCTTCATGGTTTCCACCCTTGCTGCAACACTGAAGTGACCCACGGTCTTAAAATGACATTGTAAATTACTGTGACTAGAGTGCATTTTCTCTTATTATCTTCTTCATAGGACCTTGGATCTTTAATTTCAAGCAAGGAGCAATCGCACTATGCGTGGACTGACACAGTTTGCTACAGTACAGCCCACATCTGTTGTCCAGCTCAGTGGGGCAACTCTTGGTTGTTCTGCTCTTAACTATCCAATCATTGCTATAGCATCTTCAGAAATGGCTTCTCTTTCCATCACACACAGCATTACCTCTGGAGTTCCAAATAGCTTCCTCCTCTTCCCTATTCTATATATTGCCACTGCATGGCACCACCAAAGATATGGGATCGGCTCCCACATATACATTAGTGACACTCAGCTACACCTATTCACACCTCTTTCAACCTCGTCACTGTCTCTGTGCACTCACACTGATCAGCTAACATCTGGTCTTGGATGAACCAAAATAGCCTCTAACTGAATATTGGTAAAACTAAAGGCATGACCCTGTCATAAACTCCATAATGTGGAGATGCCAGCGTTGGACTGGGGTAAGCACAGTAAGAGTTTTAACAACACCAGGTTAAAGTCCAACAGGTTTATTTGGTAGCAAATGCCATTAGCTTTTGGAGTGCTGCTCCATTTGCTACCAAATAAACCTGTTGGACTTTAACCTGGTGTTGTTAAAACTCTTATTCTATAAACTCCATAGCCACACTGTTTCCATTCCTCTTCTCAGCCAGAACCAAATTGTTCACAAACTCAACATACTGCATTAGTTTCCAGGCAGGTGAAATTTGAACAAAAATGTTTGGAACATTTTAAACATAATGTTATCCCAAATATAGGAGCATAGCCTCATCTCAAGCCAACCAGTAAATTTCAACCTTATTATTCTCAACCATTCATGATCATTTTCCCCAGTGCAGATTGTGATGCCAAACTCTGTATTTTTATCGCACCCCTGGGTACTTTCTCTTAATTCCCTCCCTGGCATCAGAAGTTAAGAAATTCTTGTTTGTTCTGGAGCCCAGGAGAAGCAGAGGAAATGGAACAAGCCATACTGATATTAATCTTCCTTTGCTGAATGTTAAATATAACAGCTCTATTTTTAAAAATCTGTTCCCTGCTTTTTTCTCCATGTCTCTTCATCTCCTTATTTTCCAAGTGTTTGTTTCCCTTTTAAGTGCTTCATATTGACTTTGCATTTAATTTCTCCTGAGGGCATTCTTAGTAAATAGGTAACTCATAAAGCTATAATTGACACAATATATCTAAAAACATAATAGATGGGCGGTAGTGAGAAATGATACTGCAATTTTAGCCTCTGGTTTCAAATGACATCTACAAGTCATTCAGGCTTTCCTTTTATGACTCAAAATATAATTGAATCCCTCATTATACTAGCTTTATTACTCACATCTAACCATATATAATTTTATGCATAACTGGAGCATCACTTTGTTTAACTTGTAAACTGAATTTTGAGCATTAAAACTCTTGAGACCACAAGATAAATATAACTGAGGGAAATCTATTCTGCCCCTCTTGGCTTATCTATGCTTTGTCATCTACTGGTGTCTTGAATGAGTCTTAAAGTTTTCACTGGCACTACCATACCCAGAAGGCAATTCTAAGTGGTCATTGCATCAGTAGGTTCTTCCTGACATCTATTTTAAATTTACTTATGCATCTTGCTCTAATATCTTAATGTAACATGAAATAGTGCTCTGAATTAACTGTATCTGGGTTATTGTCTAGTTAGATAAGTATGACTTCTTTCATTTCCAGTGGGGCCCATTTTTATTATTGTTTCCTCATATTCCTCATTGATGCCCTGTAGCTCTTTTAGCACTTGAATATTTTCCTGTGTCTTGGTGCCCAAAACTGAATGCAGTCTTCAAAGTTCAGTTCGGCCAGGCTACTATATGGTTTTAGCAGATTATTTCTTGATTTGTAATCATCTGACAGCCAAATAACTCAACATTCTGTTTGTTTTCTTTATTACTGCTCTACAATCAATTGACCTATTAATTAATTGACCATACCTATTACTCACCAGATCTCTTTCTGTTTCACCTTCAGCTACCTAGGTGCAGCATTGAAAGAATTGCTTAATTCCTAATCAATTTTATCAAAGGCTTTTTAAATATCAAATTATTCCATATTGGTTGATTGCTTTTATTATCCATCTTAGAAGAGACTTCCTCAAGAATCTCAGGTATTCATTAATCGACATTCATTGTCTCCTAAAGCCGCATTGACATGTATGATTACTTTCATACAGATGTTCCAGAACTTTACCCTTGATGATCTGTGTCATTATTATTTTTTGGGCATTGATGTTAAATTTATTAGTTTGTACTGCTCCCTTTCTTGACTAGATTAGCAGGTGTTCAGCCTAGTGGTGGCATATCTCTTGACATTCGCCAATGAAATGTTGAACATTTAAACTAATTTTCTATTTATCAGAGCTTCCTACGAACAGATCCCATTATTGTAACCAGTTCCTGTAACAGAAAGGAAAAAGCAAACAGTGTTTAATATTTAATCAGTTACTGACCCCCTCAGATTTATAGTTTGGCTGAACTGTATTTACTGTAATGGAAATTTATTCAAACTTATGTTTTTCACTGTCCTCGTGTGTGCTGTCTCCTGTTCAGCTGTTCAGGACACTGACCACTCACTGATATCTCACCCATATGCTTAATGGTGTGTGTTAGTAGTCTATTTTGCCATGAAAGGTATTGCAGTTGAAATTGCACCCTTCACCATAAAGCTGGTTTTAGTGCATTTAATGTATTTGTTTCTGCTCTTAGTTCATTAGTTGTGAACTCCTGTTCCAATGTTTCAGCTGCGTTCAATACTGATTTTGTCTAATTCCAAAACATTAGCCGGAAGAATTAATCTTCACTAACTGAAATATTCCCTCAAAAAGGCCCCAAGTTTTCAAGGTATTGCAAATTGAATCCATGTAAATGCTTTCCAAAATAGATTTCTAAACCAGTGGGGCTATTTGGAAATCCAAATTAGCTGCTGTATGTTGCAGTCAGCTGAGAAAATTATTCATTCTAATATTAAACAATTTTCTTGCTTTTTTGCAACAGTTTGGTTTTCAAAAACCTGTAAACTAAATTGATTAAGTTTAAATAATCGAGTACCTAGAGAGAAATGTCAGATTGAGTGACCAACCTTTAATACGTCATATATTAGTTAAGTGATGCAAATTGTAAGATAGCTAAGCTAATAGGTTATGAAGTTGAAAGCTGTGAAATAGTAATACAGCAAGGGCAAAATGGTACTGTTTCCATTTGTGGCTCCAACAAGTGATGGAGAAGAATTGGAATGTATCATAAATGTTTTAAAGGCTTTGAAGAACCTAATCATGGTGTCTACTATCTCTGAGAAAATCATAGAAATTGCATTATTGTGTTGGCTCTTCAATTGGTTTTCTATACTGTCCTATTTCCCTGTTTCCTTTTATTTTCTTCCTTTAAGTCCTTGCTCAGATCATCTTTAAATGTTCTTGCAGTCCCTGCCTCAGCCCTCACTTATGGACATTCTCTGTTGTAATAACCAACGTGGAATTTGTGCAGTGAAGGCCTTAATTTATAATTACTACAGAATACAAAATTGTTATTGTACTTGTCATTTAACAGCGGTATGCTGCAGCAGCTATGATGCTGCCTTGATAATTTAGCAAGATATGCATTTTCTTCAAGGAAAGATCAGCTGTATGACATCTTTGGTTGAGATATTGTATTTGAAGCCACTGCACTGGACCCCGCCCACCTCCTCCCCTCTCATTTATTTAATGCTGACACCCTCATTCGTGCTTTCGTTATTTCAGGACTCAACTATTCCAACACATCCCTGGCTTGTCAGGGATAGTATTGGGGTCCTCCAAAGCTATACTGCCTCTGTCTTAACTCATCCTGCTCCCTTATCACACCTGTATTTGCTGATCTACGGTGGCTCCCAGACAAATAATGTTGCAATTTTAAAATTCTCACCCTTGTTTTCTAATCTGTCCATGGCCTTGTATCTCCCTATCTCTCCATCCCCACAACCGTGCAGGATTTCAGCACTCCTCCAATTCGGGTGTCCAGAACAGCCCCAACTTTAATTGTTCCGCCATTTCTTACTCCATGTTCTAAAGCAAATATTCATCACTTGCGTTCACTCTGCATTAAAACTTCTTCCAAATTCTCTTTGTTTTTGGTCTAATTTATCCTATTTCATCTAGTATGGAAATAATATTTTTGCTAATTTACCTCATCAATGTCCCTCAATTTTTAACATTTCAATCAGATCTCTTTAATTTCTTCATTTTAAAGAGTGTTTGTTTCTGCTCAAAACAAAAGTCTCTTTCCCCTGGTTTCATTCGTAGCAAATCTAATTGTAAACTCTCTGTGTCCTTGATATCTTCCCTAAAGTGCTATAACTGCAGTAATTTAGTGAAAGCTTAGCCAAGAATTTGCTTATATTTGGCATTAGCTTTGATTTTTGCTGAGTAAGTCAGATCCCATCTGGAGTACCATGCGGTACTCTGTTTAGTAAATAATAGCACATAATAATACTGCTCTTTAAAAGGAATAGAACAAAGCAGTGAGGTATGAAATGATTTTAAGGAAGATAGGTGTAGCATTTTAATGAATAGTGTTTTGAAAATGTTTAAATCTCAAGATTGGAAAGGAATTGACCATCTGTCTTGGGCAAATTGGTGAATATGCCAAATGTTGGGTCAAGGGATTATATAAGAGCATTTTAAGAAGCTAGGAGGGAAAATGGACAACACAAGGTTATTGAATTCTGATCGTAGCTGTCAAAGAGGCAACTTAATCTGACAAATTAACTTCTGAAGAATAGCAATTGAGGGTTATGGAAGGTACCTCTATGAAACAGGCAGAATTCATAGACTTAATTGGTTCATCCATTCTTAAACCTTGCGTAGAAAGAGAGAATGAATATGCATTTCAGATACACAAGACAAGAGTTGTCTAACATAAGTTCCTAACTTTATTTTTTCCTTCATTGAGCAAGGTAACAGTGGCTATCTGTTGCCCGTGTTTGCTGCTGCGGGATGAGCAAGTTGCTTGACCATTACTTTACAGCCAAACCATTTTGTTTTCTGTCTCCCCTTCTCATTTTCTCCCTTTCCCCTTGATTCCACAGATTGATAGTCAATTTCACCTTGCCCAACTCACCATTGCTTAAATGCAAACTCAGTGATGAGTATTGGCAGGTGAGCCTGATTGCAGAGAATCTCAACAGCCAACAATGAGATGAGTACTTTTCACTCATTCCATCAGATATTATTAGGGCATGAACCCTTTCCTTCATTCACAGCTAAATTAATTCCGGGCATCACCCATGTCCATTTACAGATAATGGCCTCTGAAGCAAGAGTAACTACTGTGTGGCTGAGTTCACAAATAGTGATCATGAGGAAGAAGAAACTCAGGAACTGAAGGACAAATTTTGGGAAGACAATTCAGGTTTGAGGAAGGATTTCTGTGATGCAATTATTTGTTTGCCTTATAGAAAAGCTTGCCGAGGCTCAGCGCAGGTTCGCCACACTTCAGAATGAGCTACAGTCAACGCTTGAAGTGCAGATGGACCGCAACACAGTTTCCAACTTGCGCCAACGGAGGACCGTGTTCCCTCTTTCCCATAAGGAACGTGTACATCATAGGAACATTCGTGACCTGAAGTTAGCCTTCAGCGAGTTCTACCTCAGCCTGATCTTACTCCAGAACTACCAGGTAAGAAACACCTACCAATCCTGCAGACAGTAAAATGACTTGATTGTAAAAGAACCTGTCGTCTCCAGTCTCAGCTATAGTTTTAAAACTGCAACTTTTACTTTGACTGAAATTCTGATAGTGAGCAGATGAGAATTAATCATGGTACATTTTTGGAGGCATGAGCTCAGCTTCTATCTGTATATTGACATCATTTCGGCTGTAGAAAACCCTCCTCTCTGGAGTAGGGTCTTTTACAATATTGGCGTTGCCAGCATACTGATGGAAGGTGACCTCTTGGCTAGGGAAAAATGGCACATTAGCAGCACATTTAGAACTGCATGAGTGACAGGTTTATTTTGTATTTTCACAAGGCCAGAATGTAGGAACAAGCGTAGACCTTCATTCTCGCAAACCTGTTCTGCCATTCAACTCGATCATTACTGATCTGTATCTTAACTCCATCTACTTGGCTTGGTTGCATTATACTTAATATCCTATTTCAAAAAAATCTATGAAACTCAGTTTTAAAATTAACATTGACCTATTTGTCAATATTATTGGGAATTACATTGTTACAGTTTAATCACAATTATATGGTTAAACAGATGAAAGATATTGGAACACCTATAAATGGGGATAGTTGTGACACTGGGCTGTGAGTAATGTTGATTGTGAGCAATAGTGTTGATTTCTGCGGGCAGCCAAGTTTGAGGAGGCTGTTCCACAATTCCTCATGGTTGACAGAGTTGAATGCCTTTGCGAGATAGAAGAAGGCCATGTACAGAGATTGATATTGCTCCCTGCACTTTTCCTGGATTTGTTGCACACTGAAGATCACGTCCATTGTGCCTGTTGATGAGCGGAGCCGCACTGAGACTCAGGGAGGAGATCTCCAGTCACTGGGAGGAGGCAGTTGAGGAGGATTCTTGTGATGACCTTTCCTGTGGTCGAGAGTAGAGAAATTCCCCTGTAATTTCCATAGTCGGTCCTGTCTCTTTTCTTGAAGATGGTCATGATTAAGGCATCTCTGAGATCTCCTGGCTTGCTCTCTGCCTTCCAGACAAGGATGATGAGGTTATGGATTCTTTTCAAGAATGCCTCTCAGCCACATTTTAATTCTTTAGCAGGATTCCATCTGTGCCAGAGGCCTTGTTGTTTTTCAGCTGTCAGGGGATGGCTTTTTCAACCTCTCAGCAAGCTGGTATTGTGCTGAGGTGGTGGCGGGTCGCATGTTGCAGGATAGTGTCGAGGGCACTCATGTCGAAGGTTGTATCTTGGTTGAGGAGGTCCTTGAAGTGTTATCTCCAGCAGATGTTCACTGCCTCTTTGTCTTTCAGCACCTCTGTTTTTGGTTCTCATGGGGTGGGTTGCTGGGTACTCGGACCATTGATGGTTTTAGATAAAACCTCCCAGCAAAGAAAGCCACTGTGTCTTCATTTTAACTTCACCTGGTGTGGATCCAATTAACGCTAATGTCAATTGCCTTTTTCAGAAGACAGATCAAAACTTCCACTGCCCTTTGCATACAGAAGTGTTTAATAACTTCACTACAGAATGCTCTGGCTTTAATTTTTAGGCTTCTATTTTTATCCTTTCATGGGATGTATGTATTGCTGGCTAGGCCAGCATTTATGTCCATCCCCAATTACCCTCAAATAGGTGGCATTGGTAAGCAATCTTGAACCGCTGTAGTCCATTTGGTGTAGGTACACTCACAGTGCTGTTAAGGAAGGAGTTCCAGGATTTTGACTCAGCGACAGTTAAGAAACCATGATTCCCATTGATTCCAGTTTTGCTAGGACTGCTTGATTTCACACTCGGTCAAATGCTGTCTTGAAGTCATTGGCAGTTACTCTGACCTCAGTTCTCGAGTGCAGCTCTATTGTCCATGTTTGAACCAAGGCTGTAATGAGGTCAGGAGTTGAGTGGCCATGGCACAACCCAAACAGAGTGCCGGTGAGCAGTTTGTGTTAAGTTCCGCTTAATAACACTGTCAGCAACACCGTCTATCACTTTACTGATAATCAAGATAATGGGATGCTAATTGGCTGGGTTGGATTTGTCCTGCTTTTTGTGGACTGGACATACCTGAGCAATTTTCCACATTATTGGATAAATTCCAGTGTTGTAGCTGTACTGGAACAGATTGGCTAAGGAAGCATCTGATTCTGGAGCACAAGTCTTCAGTACTATTCATTTAGAGTGTATCAAGTTGGTTGAAGAATCTGTGATGCTCAGGACCTCGGGGAGACTGAGATGGATCATCCGTTCAGTACTTTTAGAAAAAGCTGGTTTAACATTTTGAAAATTTTGATCAAATGACCGTTTAATCTTCCAAAATCCAGAAAATACAAACCTGGCTTTTTTAACCTCTTTGTAATCTAACCCTTGGAGTCAGATATCATTTTTAAAAAATCTATGCTGCTGTCCCTTCAAGACCAGTATAACCTTCCTTATTTGTGTTGCCCAGAACTACTCATATTTGTGCAGGTATGGTCTAACTAGGGCTGTACCATCTATCCACTTGTGCTGTAATCTTTCAGATATGAAGATTGCATACCTGACGCATTCCATGAGTCATTCTGATTATTTTTTGGTACCTATTCATGCCATTTTAATGATCTACGTAACTGGATCACCCACCCAAACTCTCTTTGGGCCTCTACTGTTTCTAGTTTTTCATCATTTAGGAAGCACTCTGTTAGGTCCAAGCTGGATGACCTCACATATACCTATATAACAATCCATTTGTCACAGTTTTTCACATTGCATTATCTATAACTCTATGTGCCTCCATCTTCACTGAAGAGAGCACTCAGTGCACATACCTCCACCAAGCTGTGTTAACTTAACATTAAAACAATTACACTTTTCTCCTTTGAGGCTTTTCCCTGCCTGATTGATGCTCTGAAACTACAAAGTTGAAAAGAAAGTCTTATTAATAGTTTCCAGCTCAGAGGAGGCCAATCCACATTCAACAATCTGCTCTGAAAACTCTGCTCATGTTTTGACAGCTGTGACAGATTCCACCAAAGCAGCTGAGACAGCAAAAACAATCAACAGCATTCAAAATCAAACAACCTACAAAATATTTTTTAAAAGGTCAATTTTCCCTATCTCCCTATGTTAACTGGATCCTTTTTTAAAAAAAAAAATCAGGATCTAAATTTGCATTTTTGTCAAAAACGTTGACTCGTACCCGAAGTGTAGAGTGAGTTTCAAGAGTCATTAGTCTGTGTAATTAACTACCCCAGAGCGTGGTGGATGCCGGGACTTTGAGTAAATTTAAAGAAGAGGTGGACAGATTTTTTGTTACTCAGGGTTTGAAGGGCTATGGTGAACGGGCAGTAAAAGTGGAGTTGAGGCCAAGATGAGATCAGCTATGATTGTATTAAATCGCGGAGCAGGCTTGGGAGGCTAAATTGCCTTTTCCTGCTCCTGGTTCATATAATTCATTTCATCTATTTGGGCAGCATGAGAGCTGGAAGTTCAGAGGAGCAATGAATGCGGTATTAGGGCTGAGGAGCAGCACTTGAGTTGTAGCTAGGACAGTGTTATAGAGATGAATGTTGAGGGAATCAGAAAACTGTGACCCTGTGCTTGTGAAACTGACATAATATTGATCAGAAGTTAGGTTTTATCATGTAACACTGTTGAAAGCTGTGTTCGTTTGACACTATACCTATTAAACAATTACATTTGCAGCTATATTTTAAAAGCTGGTTTTCCAAAATGCATCCCTTCTTGCTTTAAATGAGAATTTTACAATGTGTTGACCTCCTTCTGCGCGAACATTTTGAATGCTTCAACAATATGTTAATTGTCCGGAATCTGTAGCTGCTATCTTCTGAAGAACAGTCTCTGAACAAATAGATCACACGTATGCGCAGAGACATTGATCACCAAACCAGTATCAACCTACTAGTCGATATTCTGTGCTAATTTGCTGACTGCGCACTAGCATTGTAATCTGACTTTGTGCAGCCTCAGTCCAGATGCCACCTGTGTTTGCCTGCGGTCCTAGACATCAAAGCTGACATCAAATGGCAGTTTTGTCAGTGATGGAAAGTGTTTTGCATTTTGCTAGTGGCCTCATGAGTTGCT